>NC_066882.1:20783302-21089136 GCF_022985175.1 Labeo rohita | reverse complement strand
TCAGAGGTGGCATGAGTGCAGACAAATTCATAAACTCATGTTGAGATTAATGTTTTAAATATAAATTTTTTAACATAGAAATATTAAATGATTTAAATAACTGAAAAAATACTTTAAAAATGAAACTAAAACTGCCAGTAGGTGGCAGCAAGTTACTGATTGAATCATTCATTGGATTTGTCTGAATGGCTGAATCATTCAGGAATAAAGCAAGTCTCTTTATGAATGAGTCATTGACTCACTAGATTAAAAACGTATGTTCATTCATAAAAGAAACACCACTGTGTTTGAATGGAGGTGCGCAGCAGCTAAGTTGTGACTTGCTTCAAACTATTTTTGACGACGAAATAGAGCAAAATCATGCAATAGTGTTATAGGCAGATATTTAACTATTGTATTTAATCAATATCTCATTTACAAACTCCCTTTAAAATCATTAAAAGATGTCACTCATCTTAGTTCATAATCAACAAAGCTCTCTATATTGCACAATGAATCTCTTATTTACACTCTCTCTACACTTTGTTTATGAATGGATTCGTCAGATATGTCTGTGATACATCACTCAGTGTTGAAAAAACACATAGAAAACTTTGAAGGTCCCCTCAGCGGAAATACAAATATGATTTTTCCTAAATATTTTTTCATAGTCGCACGCAGTAGTTTTCAGTCGCGAAATAGTCGCACTGTAGAGCCCTTGTATTAGTTCATTTGAAAGGTTACTGCCCCATCAAACACTTCTGGGGGGTCCTTCAACAGCCACTGAGATGAATGCTAACGGATAACTTTCTCCAGGTATTATAGAAGCCTTTGATGCTCACCAGTCAAACCTTGACTCCTTGTATGGAAGAAAGCAGGAAGAACAGACGTCTTTACTGATTTGAGCATACAGTCTTCATTAAATAAAAAACATAAAGAGCTGACAAAAAATGAGCAAAACATGAAAATAGACAGATGTGACAGACAGATCCGGATCAGTGGATTTGAGCTGCGTCTTAAATGAATACAGCGGAAAGAGCAGACAAGCTCATCATCAGAACATGCAGTCTTCATTAAATCAGTAAAAACAAGAACGGATTTCCTTGGAACAGCGAAATGAGCATCTGATGAAATCATACGGCACTTTAAATGATTCTTAAATCACTCATTGATATATCTAATTGGTTTGACTTGCCAGGGAAGGTTCTCAAAAAACAGTTGGTGCAGATTTGAACAGGCTTTTTGGGCTTTGGCTGTCTTTCATTAATGTGCCTTATTTTCACAAGGGGTTCCAAGTGGTTTCCATGTGTCCGAGACCCAGACTTTTCATGCTAATGAACCCTGAAGTCATTGTTGATTCTGAACAATTCATAGGTCTGCCTAGAATTTGTTTTCTTTTTAGGGGGGATTGAAATGTTGTTTTGATGGTTGATTTACAACAGCAACAACATTTCACATTTTCTCGAGACGTTGTGAGTTGTACTTGACTGTACAAAATGGCGCTTATTCGCAAATGTTTTATGTGATAATCGCAACTTTGGATAGAAACCCAGCTACTGTAAAGAGTCATAAGAATCATTTGTTCAGGAATCGGATTACGCTGGTTTAGCTGAATCTTACTGAGTTCAGCTTTTGAGGAAAACTCAGTTGGAAAGGCGTGTTTTCTTGCCATTGTTTCATGCCACATATCATTTTATCTCAATACAATCAATTCAGACTGCAATTTCTGTCCTTGGTGCTGTAAATTCAGCAATTTGTTTTGATTCAGTTTAGTCTTGACTGACAGGCAGTGCAGTGCAGTTCAGTCCAGCTGGCCCGTGTTTACGTCATTGCCGGAATGTCAAGGTCACTATCGGGCCTCAGTTGCTCCTTGTTTGGACTATTTAAAATTGATTGTCAGGATCAAGATACGGCGTGTTTCAACCACTGCAAACAAGAATCTCATTTCTAATTTTAGTGTTTAGCAATGTTGATTCCCCTCTGTGGCTTGAGACTGCACCCGGTTAAACATCAGGGCGTTAAACCCGTCTCACGCTGACTGGTGCTGGAAATGAGTGTGGATCGTCACCTCCAGGGTTGGAGGGATGTATCTGGAACGGTCACGAAACGGATTATGAAGTCTGAGACCCCACAGCCGTCAGTCCCTGAGGGAGATTAAAAGATCCAAAGGTGGCGGCCCGGACAGGAATCTGACACAGAAGGGGAATGATGAGGTGGGGGGTCTGTGCTGGTTGTCGCAGCATGAGATGCTGGGAATTAACGTACGGCGTGACGTTACCAACATCATCCTTTTCCTGCTGGGTATCAGTTCTTTGACTGCTTCTCCAGTGACTGACGGACAGTGTAGCACCTGGTGTAAATATAAAAATGAGCTCAGTTTAGTATGTAGTGCTTGTGGTTGCTGACAGCTATAGGAGGATAAAAATATGTGAAGCACTTGTTGGATTTAACACTGACTGTGCGTAATGAAAGAATGAACAGGACTTTATGTGATTTCTGAGCCAGTCCAACATCACTTCTCTATGGAACCCCATTTCCACCACTGAATAAGAAATAAAAAATGGCAATTACGACTTTTTCTCACAATTTTGACTTTTTTCCTCGTAATTTGATGTTTTTTTCTCAGAATTGCATGATACAAACTCGTAATTCTGACTTTTTTCCTCAGAATTGTGAGATATAAACTCGCAATTCTGTTTTTTTTCTCAGAATTGTATGATACAAACTCACAATTCTGGCTTTTTTCTCAGAATTGCGTGATGCAAACTCACAATTCTGACTTTTTTCTTAGGATTGCGTGATACAAACTCACAATTCTGGCTTTTTTCTCAGGATTGCTTGATACATACTCACAATTCTGACTTTTTTCTCAGGATTGCATGATACAAACTCACAATTCTGGCTTTTTTCTCAGGATTGCATGATACAAACTCACAATTCTTGCTTTTTTCTCAGAATTGCGTGATACAAACTCACAATTCTGGCTTTTTTCTTAGGATTGCTTGATACATACTCACAATTCTGACTTTTTTCTCAGGATTGCATGATACAAACTCACAATTCTTGCTTTTTTCTCAGAATTGCGTGATACAAACTCACAATTCTGGCTTTTTTCTCAGGATTGCTTGATACATACAATTCTGACTTTTTTCTCAGGATTGCATGATACAAACTCACAATTCTGGTTTTTTTCTCAGAATTGCATGATACAAACTCACAATTCTGGCTTCTTTCTCAGAATTGCGTGATACAAACTCACAATTCTGGCTTTTTTCTCAGAATTGCATGATACAAACTCACAATTCTGGCTTCTTTCTCAGAATTGCGTGATACAAACTCACAATTCTGGCTTTTTTCTTAGGATTGCTTGATACATACTCACAATTCTGGCTTTTTTCTTAGGATTGCTTGATACATACTCACAATTCTGACTTTTTTCTCAGGATTGCATGATACAAACTCACAATTCTGGCTTTTTTCTCAGAATTGCGTGACACAAACTCACAATTCTGACTTTTTTTCTCCAGAACTGTGAGATATAAACTCGCATTTGCAGGATTAAACTTGCAGTTCCGTCTTTTTTTCTCAGAACTGTGTGATATAAACTCACAATTCTGAGAATTAAAGTCAGAATTGTGAGATATAAACAATTCTGAGAACATGTTAGTCTTTTTTGACTTATAACTCACAATTGCGATTGTTATCTCACGATTCTATGAAAAATAGTCAGAATTGGGAGAAAAAAAGTCATAATTGCACGATATAAACTTATTTAAACTTATTTTTCTCAGAAGTGATATAAACTTGCAGTTGTGAATTATAAAGTCAGTACTGCGTGATATATAAACTCACAATTCTGAGAACACATCAGTCTTTTTTGACTTCATAAGAGTTTATATCTCAGAATTGTGATTTTGTACACACGTAATTGCGAAAAAAAGTCAGAATTGATATAAAATTTAGATAAAAACTTGCAATTACCATTTTTATTTTTTTTATTCAGTGGTGGAAATGGGCTTCCATACTTCCCTATCTTTATCACAAGTGGTACCTAAATAAATTATTTGTAGCATTTAATATCTAAAGTTGTGTCAGGACTAACATACTATTCTTTTGATTCCTGCAGAATGTAATATTTATTTTGTGCTAACTCTGCAGATATTGTATATTCCTTGAAAAAGAAAAAGCTAAAATGTGCAGCAGAGAATAGTGCATCCTGCAATGCAATGCGTTTGACTCTGTTTCTGTTTTGTTTTTCCACATCTTTTCTTTTTTTAAACAAAATATTGAATTATTATAATTATTTAATTATTTTAAAAATTAATTTTAAATGCATTTATTCATTTATTTATTTTATTATTTAAATTGATAACCATTAAAATGATACTGTTTGAAATTATTTTTGCGTAGTTTATGCTATTTAACATATTCTTTTTTAGCAATATAGTTTGTCTTGCACAGCATGCTAATATTTCATTCTGTTCATAGCCTAGTACATTTTTATTAGAAACAGTAAAAAAACAAAAACAAAAACAATACAACGTGTTTGCATTACATGTACTATTTTTTAATGACCACTTTTTTTGGGCTGTCTTACGCACTTTACAGGATTATTTGTCTACCGAATAACATGTCAGATGAAACCAAAGAGCTTTGGGGTTTGAAATGGTTGTTCCTCCAAAAACCGCAGCCCTGTTGCCACCCACTCTGTCTTAAGATCTCTCAGATTACGACAGGCCAATCATAAGTTACTCACAGCGAAAATCTTAATAAATGAAGCGCTGGCAGTTTGTTGGTCATTTTTTCAAATAGCACTCTGTCATCGTAACAGTATGGTAAACCATTCGAGCATTTTTCTCAATTGAAGGACACATTTAAAGACTTGCCACAGGGCCAGATGTCATAAACAATTGCTAAACTTTTATTCAGATTGATTTGATTCCTGATTCACAAAATGAAATGATCAACTCATAATTTCTGCATGAGCAGAGTTGATTCTCTGATTTTCTGCTGAATTTTCCTAGTACTAAAAGGCGTTATGGGATTGCATGTAAGCTGTAACAGGACTGTAAACGCTGCTCGATGCTCTCCAGGCCTTATGAATCCACCAGTGCGGTCGTTTTGACACTGATAAGCTCATACCGCACAGAGTGGTGCATCCTGTCTCCTTGCGTGTGACCAGAAAGCACCTTGTAACATCCAGGAAAACAGTCTTTCGTGAGCAGTGCGTTTATGGGCTACCAAGGTAAGCGTGAGAGGGAAAGTGTTGTGTGCAGTCCACTGTTTGCATGCATCCACTACATGCACGCACAGACTATATTGAGATGTTTCTGTCTGTGTTATTAACTGCCACTTGGTGTGGTAGTTAGATAAGGAATGTATGGAATGCTGGACCAAAACAATCAGACCTCCTAGTTAGTTTCAATTTTATAGTTTGTTACTTTATATTTAAAGGGGTCATGAACTGAGAAATCAAAATACCCTTGATATTTTGACATATAAGAGGTCATTGTACTATGAAAACATCCTGCAAGTTTCAGAACTCAAAATTTCTTGTTAAAACTACAGGCACAACCTGTAGTTTCCGTGACATTGTGCATTATTCAGTAAACTCTGTTTTTATGACTGGAATCTGTGATTCCGCCCTTTTTTTCTGTATCACGAAAAAAATAGGGCAGTACATTCCCAATAACGTGCTAGATAGCAAGTTCCACTAAATGCGGCTAAAGTTTACAGTTACAGAGAGAACGGCTTGTCATCCCATGGAAGAGAAGGGCGGGGTGAGCAGAGCTCATTAGCATTTAAAGGGACATGCACTAAACGGCTCCCTCTGAACAAAGCTGTTTTTCACAAAGTAAAATGGGTGTTGTTTTACACTACCATTGAGAAATTTTAACCAAAGTATGTTATCGACTTTTCATTAAGACCCTAAAGAATCATATCAACTTGTGGAAAATGGGCATCCAATGACCCCTTTAAAATGTTTGTGACTGTTCTGCTTTTCTTACGTGTAGGTGAAGTTGCGCTCAACATTTGGGTTGACCACAAAAAAAAAAAGTGTGTCGTGATGATCATTCGAAAGTTGGCTAATAATGGTCCTAGGCATCGGCTTGTCCATTGACGGCCTTGTATGCCAAGACAAGTGCTTTGAACTTGATCTTAGCGGAGTTTGGAAGCCAGTGGAGTGAGTGTAGCAGAGGTGTGACGTGACCTGACATAAGAGGCTGCATGCCATAGTTATATAACTGAGGACAACAAGATTAGAAGTTCAAAAATCTGTTCTGAAATTCCTAAGAACGTCTTTCAGTTTGGCTGTAATAGTTGTTAGAGATTAAGGTTCTCTAAGGTTTTTCTGCCTGCACAACTTTGGCTTGATTCTGTCAGTTTGATGCATTTGGCATCCAAAGCAATTTACATTGCATTCTATCTTGGTGTTGCCAGTGCCATACTGTACAGGAACGCTAGATGCTTGTGTAATAGTGGAAAAGAAGTGTTCACCAAAGCCATCTTCAGATGTGAAAAGCTAGTAGCACTGAAGTTGCCGTGGCATGCGGCAGCTGGGAATTATGGTACAAGTTGTTCTCATACCATCTCTTACTTAACCTTTCCTCCTTCTCTCTCTCTCTTTCGCTGTCCTTCTCGTTCTATTTTGTTCTGAAGTACAGTACCTGTCAAAAGTTTGAAATAATTAAGGCTTAATGTTTTCAAAAAAAGTTTCTGCTCACCAAGGCTGCATTTATTTGATCAAAAATGTAGTAATAATGTGAAATATTACCTTAAGGAAAATGTTTTAGATTTTTAGATTAAATAGAATTATTTTAATTTTAACTATGTATTCCTTTTGTATTTCATTTATGAAGTTATGAGTGTCTCCAAAGGGAGAATTTGTCAGTTTTTTCTACTTAAACCATATGGCTAAGCATGTACATGCACATACACCGAGTCCAAGGTCATCCTGTCCATTTGGGTGTGGGGACAGCTGTCCTACACTCACTGAGGACTGGGTTTGGCTTCCTCTCAAGACAGTTTTGAACAGCAGTCCCTTACATAGGTCAGTAAACTCTCATGCCACTGACAGTCTCTTCAACAGCTGATCAAATGTTTTACTCATTACATTATACAGTTATACAGACATGTCAAAGAAATCACACTACACCACATGGCCTGACTAAGTCCTTCGGCTGTTGTTAGCTGCAGTCACTTGTCAACGTGGTGTAGCTGGTACACAGTGGTCATGGATATTTTTACATTTAGTTGTAATTTTTAAATTATGTCATTTAGCGGCGCCAATTGCCTCGTGGTTAGTGCGCCGACACATAGCACTGTTGCGCTGCGGGCATCCCAAATTCGAATCCCAGGTTTTGGACTTTCCTGATCCAACCCCCTTCTCTCGGTCCCACTTTGCTTCCTGTCCAACTACACTGTCTTATCTAAATATAGGCAGAGAAATGGCAAAAAAATAAAATAAATTATGTCATTTAAGCAATTCATTAGAACTGCAATTTAATGTTGGTTTATATGCTATGAAATAATAGGACTGGGTAAAAAATATTGATTTTAATCGATTCTCATTTTTACAAAACGACATCAATTCTTAAATCCCAAAAATCGATTAGTCTAACCTGTTTTAAGTTAATAGAGAGTTTGCACCTATGTTAAGGTTTGGTTAGTTAACCGAATGCACAACCATATTGGAGATACTTGGATGTAAACAACAGCATGGATTGCACAGTTAATGTACTACTGAATACTTTGTTCTGCTAATTTATGCTGTCTAACCCACAGAAAAAACTGTGGAAGCTGCTAAATCATATAGATATGACTTAGCAAGCAGGAAAGGGTGCAATATTTTGACAAACTAAAGTTAATAGGTGGTAAAGATTCATACGAGCAGTATTAAATAAGATATTAGCCTAATATTTCACCTACCTGACCGGAAATGATAAGAACAAACATGAATATTGTCAAGACTCTGAATCCTGGTTCAGTTTGACCAATCACAAACACCTTCTTTTCCTCAGTTTTTTTGCACTCTTCTCCTTGATTTGTTATAACTTTTGGCAGTTTATAGTTTAAATGTTTTTCCTGGTCTGACCGATTAGTACAGCCCAAAACATGACAATAATTGACTATTTTCAGCAGCAATAATCAAAATTTGCGAGTTCTGTTCAGTTCTGTGGCATTGTTTACCTTCAGTGCTGCCAATATGGCCGACTGATGAAAACACTCTATAAACGGAATCCAATAAATCACAATAAACTTTCTGCTTTGTTACTTTTGATATGAAATACAGTCTTAGATTTCAAATTCTGTCCATTTTATTACAGTATTCAAACAATAAATGCCCTTTTGGCGCAGTTTATGTGGAGTGACAGATCGCTAGTGCCTCAGTTCAACAGAAATGCACATGAACTTATCATCTCCTCTGCTATTAATACAAGTTTCAGCACAAAGTAAACATGAAAAAACATCCAAAGGTATGTTAAAACAAAGAGTACAGCTTACTGAAATCTGTGTTCTGTCTCATGTAATTGTTCGATCAGTGTTTCAACGCCATTATAACCATTATAGCTTGTAAACAATGTCACGTAACATCACATTTACCTCAGAAAATAGCATATTCTGTGACTATAAACTCATTCGAAACACGAACTCTCTATATAAAAGCATTTTGCTACATATACGCACCATATAACGTATTCATTATAGTTTTTAGAGTTCTTCAGTGTTTAATTTATGTTTGAATAAATCTGCTTTTATGACAGCCCTCATTTAAATGTTTATATTTCAAAAAACGAATTGGAGTAGAAATATGGGCTCCACAGAGCTTGTTAAAACATAGACCATACAAATATTTTGACATAACATATCATGCAGATTGCTCACCATGTATTTATGGCAGCATCAGTAAGCCATGTTGTTTCGCCTGGCACTTCCTTTATGTTGTCCCATGGCAGAGGGGGGTTTAGTCGGTCAGGCATTACTTAAATATACACAGGGAACATATTGAATTACCAACAAAGTGTCACTTCGTCTCCTCTGTGTGAATTCCACAATGAAACGTCCTGCGTTTCTGTCATACACATCCACTCACTGTGCTGGGAAAGCTCAATCACCTTGACCCTGTGCACTCGTACCGCAGGTTTACAGGCTTTCTGTACGGCAGATTTGCCTTAATCAGCAGCCGTGTTTTGATACTGCCTGAAAGGCCACAGTTGTGGCCGAAGAGGTTAATGAGGATCAGAGAATGGAGGTTTTCCAGAGGACTTTCTCACATGTCAACAGCTGTATAGCGTCACAGCAACCTATGATGATATATGAAATTTCCAATGCAACTTCCCTAGTTTTAGAGTAATGTATGTATTACTGGAATTTATATATATGTAATATATAGTCTCCTATATACTGTCTCTTATACTCTCCATCATTTATTAGATCAAAAATACAGAAAAAAGTAAAATGTTATTCCAATTTAAAATAATTGTTTAGTGCTTTCAATTTTAGAGTTTACAATTGCATATGTGTGTATATGTTTTAAAAATTGTTTGATTGGCAGTGTGGGCCTCAGGAAACAATTCTTTCTGTAAATTTGTGCCAGACAGGAGGTACCAGCTCATAAAACCCTGAGCTTACAGCCTCTAGCATCCTACACGCATAAACACACACACATACACACATTGTGCAATACCCCTGCAGAGATCCTCTGCCCTCAATAGACAGGATCCCTGCCCCAAAAGGAGGAAGTCATAAGCTCATTAAAGCAAGAAGTTAATGATGTGGTTCTTCAGGCCTTTGCTAGGGGGCTCAGACGTACAAGCCATGATTCAAAATATGTCTTTTAAATCCAACATCACGCTTTTATAATTTGAAGACATGTGTTGGGTCTTTATTTGTGATTTGGAAATTAGCAGAGAACATTGAAGTGCGTGTTGCATTATTGGAATGACGTGATTTTTGACATGGAAACAACCTGTGTTTATTCCTTTTTGTTTACAATTTATGCCTACCAAATCTACTCCATTCAAATGCTTGACTGCTTCACATTAAGTCTTCTCTATGAGGCATGACTTGGCCTTTATATTTGCCAAGTTTACACTCAGCATGTTGGCCTATATGTTTAGCTCCAGTAAACATGCTGTTATGTGCTGGCACATGCCATCGTCTTGGTTATTTGAATCGCATGCATCTTGCGTAGATGATATCCTTTGCTTTTGAAGTCCCAGTTGAATTTAATAAATCCAGGTTTTTGTTGCAGTGTCTCAGATCAGATTGAGAGGATCATGGTCCATTAACTTGTGGATTGTGCTGGTATCGTTGATCCGTGGCCTGTGCGTGTGGCCAGATGACTGCAGATGATAATCTCTCTGATGGACAATGCATTAGTTCCAGCCGTCTGAACAGTCTGCTCCGCTGGATCAGTAACACACTGCCTTTTAGTGTCTTATGTTTGTAATATTCAGCAGGCACATGAGAGAAATGACAGGACAGGACTTACAAAGGGCCATTTGCATAAACATAGCTACTGTGACTGTCTTGAGAACTAGTCCAGAGTTTATATCTCACAATTCTCACTTAATAACTCATGATTCTGAGAAAAGTGAAGAATTTTGTGTTTATATATTGCAATTTTGATTTTATTTCTCAGAATTGCAAGTTTACGTCTCCCAATTCGGACTTTATTTTTCAGAATTACAAATTTATTTCTCAGAATTGCAAGTTTAAATCTCATAATTCTGAGAAAAAAGTTAGAATTACAAGTTTATATCTTGTCTATATATATATTGTCTGTATATCTCAATTCTGACATTATAACTTGAAATTGTGAGTTTATATCTTACAATTCTGACTTTATTTCTTAGAATTGCAAGTTTAAGTCTCACAATTCTGAGTTTTTTTATCTGAAGTTTATATCTGAATTTCTGAGAAAAAAGTCAAAATTATGAGTTTATATCTCGCAATTCTGACTTTATAACTCGGAATTATGAGTTATATCTCACAATTCTGACTTTATTTCTCAGAATCACATTTATTTCTCAGAATTGCAAGTTTAAGTCTCACAATTCTGAGTTTGTTTTCTCAATTTTGAGTTTATATCTGAATTTCGGAGAAAAAAGTCAAAATTACAACTTTATATCTTGCAATTCTGACTTTAAAACTCTGAATTGCGAGTTTATATCTCATAATTCTGACTTTCTTTTTCGGAATTACACACTTATTTTTTAGAATTACAAGTTTAAGTTTCACAATTCTGAGTTTCTTTTTTTCAATTTTGAGTTTATATCTGAATTTCTGAGAAAAAAGTCAAAATTATGAGTTTATATCTCACAATTCTGACTTTATAACTCGGAATTATGAGTTTATAACTCACAATTCTGACTTTATTTTTCAGAATCACATTTATTTCTCAGAATTGCAAGTTTAAGTCTCACAATTCTGAGTTTTTTCTCAATTTTAAGTTTATATCAGAATTTCTGAGAAAAAAGTCAAAATTATGAGTTTATATCTCGCAATTCTGACTTTATAACTCGGAATTACAAGTTTATATCTCATTATTCTGACTTTATTTCTCAGAATTACACATTTATTTCTCAGAATTGCAAGTTTAAGTCTTACAATTCTGAGTTTGTTTTCTCAATTTTGAGTTTATGTCTGAATTTCTGAGAAAAAAGTCAAGAGTTTATATCTTGCAGTTCTACTTTATAACTCGGAATTGCGAGTTTATATCTCATTATTCTGAAAAAGCAAGTCAGAATTGTGAGATAAAAGGTCGCAGCTATTTTATTTATTTTTTTTTTTATTCAGTGGCAGAAACAGGCTTCCATAAATACTGGACAATTAATGCACATTAAAAGATGAAAAAAATTTCTAATTTCTAATTTTCTAATTTCTTTGTATGTAATAAATAATGCTTGATTTTTAGTCACAGTAACGGTTCTGGTCTCTGCAACAACAGTTTCAGACTGCTGTAGATGTGGTGCTGTCAAGCTTCATTAACATCCAAACCACTGAGACCTGTCCTCGATCTGCTCTTTAAAAGCACTACATGTCTTTATTTGGGAATGTGTGCACCGTGGCCTTTTCTTTAATGCTATTTGGAAGCATGTGTGAGTGTTTCATGGTGTTTGATACTGTTTCTTCTCTCACTCTGCACACCTGTTCACATCCACTGACACTGTGATTGACAGGTCATTTCATCAACGTGGCACATGCGCTTGATGCTCGTCTGATTGACACGGTCAGGCCTTTCCCCCTTGCTCCGTGCCGCCTCCTTTACAGACCTGAGGTCAGTGTATAAAGACAACAGAGGTCTTGAGTGGTCGTAAAGGTGATGAAACCCCCTTTTTTCATTTTTCACGTGCTGTTTTTGAGGTAGAAGGAGCAGGTTTATCAGATGGTGTAGACAGATGCTCACTGCTCATAATCAACCCCACTAACATCTGACCTCACAGCTGGACTGGGCAGACCACTGGATCAGAGCCTGATGTGTGTGTGCCTCCGTATGCATGAAAGAGAGTAAAAAAAGAGGACTGTTGTTAATAGGGTTGGGGGGGGGGCAAACAGATTCACATATGAATCACAATTCTATGTTCTACTGATTCGAATCGATTCAAAAAATTCAAAAATCGTTTTTCATGATGTTGTTGGAACAGAGAAGCAAGAATTAAATTGTGAGAACAGTACAGCACCTGGACAGTTTAGAAAACGCAGGGAAGCGTTATGAGTGAAGCTTAGAATTAAATATAAAATCAAAGCTTTGCATATGTTGACTAGAAATTTAATTCAAAATCGAGATGTTGACTTTTAAGCGAATCGTGACCTCAAGAATCAATTTGATTCCAATCATGGGATTCCAAAAGATTCCAACCCTTAGTTGTTAAAGGAGTCATCGGATGCAAAATTCACTTTTACGTGTTGTTTGAACAAAAATGTGTGTTAGCAGTGTGTGTACACAATCACCCTATAATGATAAAAATCCACTTAGTGCTTTTTTTTAAAATCCCCAATAATAATAATCACTTTCTCATATCAGGCTATTCTGAGACTCTTGGCAGAGTGAGCTGTGAACTGTCCGACCGCCATTGTTTCGATGCCTGAGTAGGTGTTAACAGGAATGTCTCCTAAGTGATTGAGATGTTTTGCTGTTGGATGTAATAATGAACGTAGCAGTCGTCATTTACTCCCGATATCTGAGCCGCTGAAGATGCAATGGATTACTTTCGTTTTTGAAGGGAATTTATCCCACTATCTGCAGCTAAATGCGCCTAAAGTTTATAGCCTCAGAGATCAGCTTATCACCCCATGGAGGAGAGGGGCGGGGTGAGCAGAGCTCATTAGCATTTAAAGAGACATGCACCTAAACCACAGCAGAACCACTGCTCGTTTCCAAACAACAACCAGTAGAAGAGTTTTTTGAACGAATCAAAGTAAATGATTCAGTGACTTACTCATCAAGGCACTGGATGAATTTGAAATGGCATACTAGCATACTGCTATTTCTGTCATATCTTTATAGTATGTATAGTAGTCATATCTATATAGTATTTTTCTGTACCTGAATAAATCAATGTTTTTGAACAAAATTGGTTAAAAACTCATTGATTCAGTTTTGAAGGTCACTTGGTGGCTGATAGATGCAACATGAAAAAAGAGCACAACTAAGAATGATTGGATTTATTTAGAATAGAGTCATCCAGAATGAATGGACATTTTCTCAGCCTGCTTGATGAGGTGCATCCTGCAAGTTTAATACAGTTTAAGATCCACTGAAAACATTGGTGGCATGTTGCTGATTCTCTTGAACAGTAATTTTGTAAAAATGTTTGTTCAAAAAATGCAGTGCTCTTACAATGGAATTTTTAATTAGCACTGAAACCCTATTGTAGATTTTAGATTTTCAAAGATCAGCATTCTGACCTAAAAGTGATCAGGCAGACCAAACTGTAAGGCTTAGAGTACACACCCCATCTACAACATTTCCAAGGCTCGCCCCAATCGGCCTGACGGTAGCACTACAGCAATCAAAAGTACGAAATTGCTCATAACTCCTTGGAACGCCACCATGACTAAATTTTGGGCTATTTTGGATTTTTTTTGAAAAACCTACTTTTGTCAACTAGTCTTAGGTTTTTCGCCTGATCAGAAGCAAACCAGTGCAGAAAAATCTTTGTGTATTCTAAAAAAACATGGCCATCATCGACCAATGAAGTTTAAGCACCTATTCGACAGGGTTAAGGGAGTGACTAATTGGGGTTGGAGCTAAACTCTGCAGGACACCGGCCCTCCAGGACCAAGTTTGGTCACCCCTGGTGTAAATGATTGTATATTGCACAATTTTTTCACACATACACACAGTATTTATATCATATGATAGATCTCCTCTGAACAAGTTTGCCTCAAAAAACACTACTGTCAATCAAAGTGTTTGCTAATTATTCAAGATTATTTAAAAAACAATACTTTTGCCAATTAGTCCTTGGTTTTTTGCCTAACCTCAAGAAAACCACTGCAGTGCAATTCTCTGGACTCTCTAGGTCAACAATTATCACAAAATATGTTGAACTATACACTATTGGTTAGACATAAGAAGGTCGTATAGAAAATTGGCCTGGCTAAATATACCCAAAAGCCTATAAATCCTAAAATAAAACTCAAAACTTCATGAAACTAGGTAAGCACATGCAGCTTATGTTTCTAAAGATGCATGCCAACTTTTATGGAGATACTTTTTTTTACTTGCTATCCACTTTTTTTCCTTTCCGTACAAATGGGCATGGCCATTTATACATTTTATGGGTGTGGCTTCCCGACTCATCTGCGTCCAGCTATTTTTAGCTGTACAAAACAGCTTGTTTTGCTACTTGATGTTGCAAACTAGTGTTTTACCATATTATTTTAATGTATTACCTTAATTATGAGCACACTGTAGTGCAAACAGTTTTACAGTTTACTGCACACTGTTATTCTCGTTATTTCCCTATAGCGGCTAATAAAACGGAGATCTCACCCATAGGCTTACTTCCGCGTTAAAGAAAAAGGTGGATAATTCCTTTAAAATATGAAAATGTTTGTTATATGTGACAGCTTGACACTTGTACTGTTCTAGCTTCGTCTAAACCAGAAACCATCAATAAAACTTCAGTTTATGCATTGCTATCATAACTTCTGTGAGTGGATTTTCTTTCTGGTATCTTTGCACATTTCATTCAAAATATTAACTTGCTTAAGAGATTTTATCTCACATTTTAACACATACAGTGTTTATGTCTTGTAGCTATACTTTTAAAACCATCCGTTAAAGCTGTATTTTAACAGTTTTTAATTCCTGCAAAAGGCATCCATCGTAAGTGCACTACTTTTTAGGAATGAAATTGAGAACAGAAATAATTTTCTTTGGTAATCAGATGCTGTCAATACAGCTTAACTTATAATGAACCCACTGAAGTGCACTAAAAAGCACTGTGTCAGGACAGATTTGCCACGAGATGTATGAAGTATGACATTTTGTGTCAAATATGACTTAACTCACAGTAGCCGTTTCATGACAAAAGTAATTATGCTTGTGCAGATGAGAGAACAGTGTTAATGAACACTGTGTCTGTTATCCAACTAACCAGACCAGGTACCACAGAAGCCTGTCTTTGGCCTGCACAACACTACTGTATCTCTCATGGCCAGTGTCAAAGCACGCCCTGCTCTCCTAAAAGCAACGAGCATTACAGAAATAGGGGTCATTCATCAGCACTTGGCTAAATGATGCAACTGGTTCTTATTAGTGCAGCGCTGCAATGTTTTACCAAGAGTAGGGGGGCCTCTTCCCCTGCGCTGTTCCAGATGTTTCCCTCTGGGATGGCGGGACGCTGGCTATCAGAGGAGCGTGACTAGGCTGGCCGGCCATGGAGAAATAATTGAGAATGACCGTTAAATGCCATTATTTATCGATTAGTTAATCCACAGTTTGCAATATCCTCTTCAGTACGTTGTGAAATAACACTTAGCGCTGAAAGGTACAATGCACACCACTGATGTTTACTAAAATTGTAGCTACCTGAAATACGAGCCATAATCTAGAGAGTGAATGATACCAAGCCACTCATAAGTTAACGTAATTCTGCTATAATAATTTATTTTTAGATTTTTTGCTGTAATGCTATTTAAATTTAGTAGCATAACTACTTAGTAAGTGTTTATGTGACAAAATGTGGTATTATGTAAGATCTTGCACCATAGCGCTGCATACATTTTTATTTTTGTCCAAATTTAGCCTGGTACTTTCTCTGAAGTTGAGGTAAAGTTTGAATTGTGAGTTCAAGAGTACTTATCATTGAGTACATCAAAGTCAGAGGTCAGCTGAACTAACGCTTTCGGTTTAATTATCCTATTTCAAAACTGCTAAACCCAAAATTTTCAGGTGTAATACATTTCCATATTTTGTAAACAAAAAATGTGTTTAATTAATCTGTGTTTGATCTCTGCTGGACAGATGTGAGTAATTATTGTTATTTGGTGTGTTTGTGGTGATATATGTCTGGGACAGCAGGGGGTTTCGGGTGTTTGAAGGGTCAGTTGGGTTATGCTAGCCATTGTTTGTGCATGATCCTGTTTAAAGGCTCGGTAGGATTTGGTAGTTTGTCATCTGTTGAGTGGGTAACGATGTTACCAGTTGAGTCTGTCACCTGTATCCTTCCCACAATCATTTGTTAATGACAAATGAAACCAAATTTTGTTTTAAGTTCATCTGAGAATCTTGTAACTTAAGTCTTGTAACTAAAGCATGATGATTGTTCACTATATGTGTGAGAGCGGTCATTGTAGCCCTGTCTCCTTCCTGGCCATGCAGATAAGCATTTCCTGTGTTCTCTTTTAAGAGATAATTGGCATTACTAAAAACAGATTTACATAGTTATTTGTAAGAGCAGGCCAAAGTTTACGGCAAACACGCCATGAGCATTAACATACAATGATTTCGCCTTTGTTTTGAAACGGCGTTTAGGAAGCGTTCATCTTAATAAGACCGATCTTTATCTCCAAAATGAATGTAAAAATAGAATAGAATAGAGAAATGTCCAGATCATATTTCACCCCGAAATCCTAAGGTTTAAAATAAGAATTTATTTATTTGTTTATTTTGGACACAGTAGTTTTAGTACAGTAATTACAACCATAAAGTATATTGATAATTGTAATAAATCCAGCTTGTTTCTTGTCTTTATGCAAAATAATTTCATCTATATATAATGCATCATCTTTTGACATCAGTTTGGGATTAGTACGTTTTTTGATAGAAAGTAATACTTTTATTTATCAGTATGCATTAAATTGGTCAAAAGTGGCAGTAAAGACATTTATGTAACAAAGAAATGTTTCCAATAAATGCTGTTCTTTTCAGCAAATAAATCTTTAAAAAAATATATCAATATTACCAAAAAGCACTGATAACAAACAAACATGTTTCATATGCACCAAATTAGCATATAAATAATAGAATTACAACTAACTGATAGTAATATAATATAATTGCTGCTAAAAGTTCAACTTTGATTTCACAGGAATAATAACATTTTAAAATACATTAATAAAACTCAAAATTGAAAGACGTTGGTTTAAATTGTGATAATATATCACAGTACTACTGTTTTTAATGCATTTTTGGTCAACTAAATGCAACCTTGATGGGCATCAGAATTGTGAGATACAAACTCATAATTTTGAGGTATAAAGTTGGAATTGTGAGATACAAGCAAGTTTGAGGTATGAAGTCGGAATCGCAAGATAAAAACTCACAATTTTGAGTTATAAAGTCAGAATAGCGAGATACAAACTCAATTTTGAGGTATAAAGCCGGAATAGCGAGATACAAACTCAATTTTGAGGTATAAAGTCGGAATAGCGAGATACAAACTCAATTTTGAGGTATAAAGTCGGAATAGCGGGATACAAACTCAATTTTGAGGTATAAAGTTGGAATTGTGAGATACAAACTCAATTTTGAGGTATAAAGTCGGAATTGTGAGATACAAACTCAATTTTGAGGTATAAAGTCGGAATTGTGAGATACAGACTCAATTTTGAGGTATAAAGTCGGAATTGTGAGATACAGACTCACAATTTTGAGGTATAAAGACGGAATAGCGAGATACAAACTCAATTTTGAGGTATAAAGTCGGAATACCGGGATACAAACTCAATTTTGAGGTATAAAGTTGAAATTGTGAGATACAAACTCGCAATTTTGAGGTATAAAGTTGAAATTGCGAGATATGAACTCACAATTTTGAGTTATAAAGTCAGAATAGCAAGATACAAACTCAGTTTTAAGGTATAAAGTCAGAATTGTGAGATACAAACTCAATTTTGAGGAATAAAGTCAGAATTGTGAGATACAAACTCACAGTTTTGAGGAATAAAGTCGGAATTGCGACATATAAAAATGTTGAGTTATATAGACATAATAGCAAGATATAAAGTCAGAATTGCAGGATACAAAACTTGCAATTGTGAGATAAAAAGTCGCAATTACCTTTTTTTTAGTTTTTATTCAGTGGCGGAAACAGGCTTCCATACATAAGTGACTGATCAGAAACATTAAAAAACTCTTACCAATCCTAAAGCTTTGAACAGTAGTGCATGCATTGATATAGATCTCAACTCCTGCTTCATTCCCGGCCAATCCATCAGAAAGACGCAAAGGTGATTCTCTGGCAACATTTTAAATCAATTACCTTGAGAAGTTTCAGAGGCAGTTACAATTACCTCTTCAAATACATTCCACAGACTTTCCTCTGAGAGAGGCTGGATTCAGTGCGTGGCGATACCACGGGTTAAAATGAACACATTATTACACGAGGGGTCAGCTTGTGCTTTTCAGGGGAGCTCTGGCCTTCTGGAAGGGTTGGATGACACAGTTATCGTCTCAAACACAAAGTGTTATGGGGACCTGTGAGATGGCTAAGTGTGATAAGACAACAGTGAGTCGCTAGCCTTGGCTTCTCAACGTCAGACAGACGAGACACCCAGGCAGCACCATTTGGTCCATATTTGTGAACTGTTAACGAGTAAAGGGTTTGAGTGTCACTTACGGCCCTTATGGCTGTATTAGAACCGCATGTGTCAGTTTCGTATTCAGAACTGTCTCAATTGCATTTTTATCAATGAGGAAAATCCAGATGCTCCAACTCTCAACCCGGCAATCTCAGAAGAGATATAATACTATATCCAGGTTGAAATGAAAAAAGATCTCTTCTTTGGCACACCAAAAAGTGAAAACACATTGTGCAAGGTCTTTTGGCCTTTCAGAGTAAGAAGGGCTTCTGTGTTTTCTTTTCTTGCATTTAAGTCGTGGCTTCGTCCATGAGGGACAAGAGCACTGGAGTTATTAGTGGTAACATTCAATCTGTCCCTGTCCACTCACTCTAATGATTTCAGCTGGAAGTGAGACATGGCTGGCGCTGATTCTCATTTTTGTTGTGGTTGTGGGGATTGGATTTGCTGTGAAAATGCAAAAAACACATTTTCTGTATTGAATGTGAACTGATTTGCATTTAGACTTGACTAAACCATCTGTTTTATACAAGGAAAGAAATCAATACTGTTTATGCTCGACAGTTTTTAAAGGATAACTGAGCCAAAAAATGAAAATTCTGTCGCCATTTACTATTTCTGTGTAATACACAAACATATTTTTTAAATAACCTCCACACAGCTCTTTTCCATACAAAGGCAGACTGCTATTTCCTATGTCTTCTGAAACCATATGATAGCTTTGAGAAACCAGCCAAAAATTTAAGAAATCAAATGGCTTCAAATGTGTATATTTCTATTGAAATATAGAGCATGACCCTGGATCACCTAAAACTAAAACCATAAAAAATAAGTAAATAAAATGAAATAAAATAATAAAAACAACTAAAACATCGTCAAAGCACCATTTCTCACCTTGATGTGCTAAAATATCTGAAACGAAAACTAATTAATAAACATTTTTTTTTTTTTTTTTTTAAGATTTATTTATGCACTTTTTATGCCTTTATTTGGACAGGACAGTGTAGAGTAGACAGGAAAGCATTGGGTGAAGAGAGAGGGAAGTGGGATTGGCAAAGGACCACAAGCCGGGATTTGAACTCGGGTTGCCGTGAGCGCTGTACACTGTAAAAAACAATTTGCTGAGTCAACTTAAAATAATTTGTAACCTGGCTGCCTTAAAATTTTAAATTCAGTCAACTCAAAAAAAGTTTATTTTACTTGAAATATTAAATTATACTAAGTGACAACTTATTTGTGTATAAGTGACTTATAAGTGACTAAACTTATTTTAGTTGACTGAACTTATAATGTTAAGGCAGCAGGGTAACAAATTATTTTAAGCTGACTTAATGAATTGTGTTTTTTAGTTTTTACAGTGTATGTCGGTGCACTAACCGCGAGGCCATTGGTGCTGACTAAATAAACATGTTTAAAAAGTATATAGACATAGACATAAAAAAAACTAATAAAAAGTACAAGAACAAAATTGTATTTTTACTAAAACTACTAGCATTTAGCATTTAGCAATTTAATAAAATTTAAAGGAGAACTCCACTTCCAGAACAAAAAATGTACAGATAATTTACTCCCCCCCTTGTCATCGAAGATGTTCATGTCTTTCTTTTTTCAGTCGTAAAGAAATTAAGTTTTTTGAGGAAAACATTTCAGGATTTTTCTCCATATGGTGGACTTCAATAGTGCCCCGAGTTTGAACTTCCAAAATGCAGTTTAAATGTGGCTTCAAACGATCCCAAATGTGGTTGTTAATGGTCCCAGCCAAGAAGGGTCATATCTAGCGAAACGATCAGTTATTTTTTATCAAAATAATACAATTTATATACTTTTTAATGTCAAATGCTTGTCTTGTCTTGCTCTGCCTGAACTCAGTTTTTTTGGTTCATGACAGGGTTTAGGGTATATATATAAACTAATTTAAAAAAAATAATAAAAACTACAGTAGTACCTATTATTGTAAACTATGTTAAAATAACACTGTTTTTGACAATTTTTATGTCACCTTTATGCTGTTTATGGCACTTGTAGCATTCATCCTCATTCACTTTCATTGTATGGAAAAGAGCACCTGGGAAAACTCTGCTAAATGTTTCCTTTTGTGTTTGATGGAGGAAAGAAAGTCATATGTGACATGTGTTGGAACAACATGAAGGTGAGTAAATTTTCATTTTTTTTTTTAGTGCCTGTGGGGAAAAACTGCATTGTGGTAAAAATAGTTTTGTTTTATGGCCCAGAAATCTCATTTATTTCTCTAATGTAAGCAATCCTACTTGTTTTTGTGAGTAAAAGCCACTTACTGTACATAACTTTCACTGGGTTCGAGCCCTTTTGTTTTATTATGCACCTGTGAAAGTTTATAGAAATCTGCTGCAAGGAAAGAGGGCAATGCTGAAAGCTTTGAAAAGCCACTCGTGCAGTATACCTGGATGGAGACCAATCCATGCAAACAGGAACTTCTCACAAGTGCAAATAAAAACCGCATCGTGACAGCTCTTGAAATGTTTTACTAAAGATCCCTGGGAAAACCTATGTTTTTGGCTAAGTTTACTGTATATCAGTGGTAACCGGTGCATGGACTTCAGAGCTAAAGGCTCCTCTCTGTGTTTGAGTATTTATTTTAGTGCAGTGTAAATTAATGTTCTATTTGATATATACACGGTTTCCACTGTAAACACCATTTACCTTACACTATCAACAAGGAAGTAGTACTGTAAGATTTTTGTATATTTTGTACGTTTATATTAACATACAAGTTCACAACAAAGTCTAATCAAGTTGGCTATTATAACTATTTTTTTTTTTTACTGTATAATTATTTAATTATGCATTTATTATTATTGCCAATTATTATAAATCTTCACCTCATTTTATACCATTAGTTTCTTTGTAAACAGTGCAATTGTCATGGTGCCAAAAATGGATTCATGCTCAAAAATCATTTTGTATTTCAGGATTGTGTGACCAAAATGTCAGAGAATAGGAAGTGAGCAACTAAAGTATTTGGTTTCAGTTCAAAAGTTGATTTTCTGTGAGATTATTATGATAATTTTTTTTAATACAAATATTAATACTTTTTATTCTTTTATTCAGCAAAGATTCATTCCGTTGATCAAAAGTGACAGTAAAGATGATTATAATTATACAAAGACTTCTATTTCAGATAGATGCTGTTCTTTTAACTTTTCTATGCATCAAAAAATAATTATCTATTTTTTCTATCCTGAAAAAAATAATTATTGTCCTATTTTCATCCACATTTTTAAACCCTTTTAATACCAAAAAGAATAAGAAATGTTTATTGAGCAACAAATCATCATATTAGAATGATTTCAGAAGGATCATGTGACACTGAAGACTGGAGTAATGATGCTGAAAAATTCAGCTTTGGATTAATATACTAATAAAAAACTGTTAATTTAAGTTATAACAATTTTTCACATTTATTACTGTGTTTTTGATCAAATAAATGCAGTCTTTTTGAGCATACCCTTTTATGTGCACACCAAGTGCAATGCGAATATTTACTCACTCTAGTTTACTTACGGCATGTGAGTAATTGCATTGCTCAATTTTTGTCAGTCGTGCCGCCCACTGTGAAATTGCATATATTCACGTCTTTGCATTGACTTTGTATGCAATCTCCTCGTGTGAATAATTAAAATTGCTTTTGGTGTGCACACATTATCGTTAATTAATTATAATTGAATATTTGCATCACATTACTCGCGGGATGTTTTTCGCATCATCCGCACAAATAAAAACATGAAAACAATAAAAAAACATTTTCTGATACAACCAGACATGTCAATAAGGTCTTCGCTGATTGGCTTGCGCGACAATGCATCATTCGTATTTTGCACTCAAGTTTACGTTTTCAAACTTGCGCGGAAGACACGATAGCGCACATTCGCAGCACTTGCGTCGCAAAATTGCGTCATTCGTGTCTTTGCATTGATTTTGTAATTATTTCTCGTGAATAATTAAATTGGCTTTTGGTGTGTGCACCAACGTAAAGTGAATATTTGCATCGCATTACTCTCTCTAAGTTAATCGTGGGATATTTGCGTGTCACCCATGCAAATAAAAATATTAAAACATCAACAATAAAACACATTTTCTGCCATTAAGCTCTTTGCTGATTGGCTTGCGCAACAATGCATTCTTTGAATTTTTTAAATTTTCAAATTTGCACGGAAGACACTAACTCACATTCACAGCAATTGTGTTGCCAAATTTGCGTCATTGGCGTCACCCGGTGTAAATTTGCATCTATTTGTGTCTTTGCTTTGACTTTGTATATAATCTACTTGTGCAAATTATTTAATTTGGTTTTGGTGTGCACACACCACAATGGTATGTGCACGCCAAATGTGAAGCAAATATATGCATCGCATTACTAGCTCTAGTTTACTTGCGGGTAGTTTTCCACGTCACTCATGCAAATAAAAACTTTTCTGATACAACCCGACATGTCAAACTGGACGTCAATGAACTCTTCACTGATTGGCTAGAGCGACAATGCGTCATTCGAATTTTCCACTTGAATTTAAATGTTCAAACTTGAGCGGAAGACACGTTATCGCACTTTCACAGCGATTGCGTTGCCAAATTGCATCATTCGTGTCTTTGCATTTACTCACGCAAATAATTAAACTGGCTTTCGGTGTGCACACACCATCAGGGAGGAGCAGCAAATAAAAACATGAAAACAATAAAAAAACATTTTCTGATACAACAGACTTGTCAAACCGGACATGTCAATAAGGTCTTCGCTGATCGGCTTGCGCGACAATAAGTCATTCGAATTTTCCGTTTGAGTTTAAATGTTCAGTATTGCACAGAAGACATGATATTGCACGTTCGCAGCAATTGCATTGCCCAAATTGCATAATTTGTGTCACCCAGCGTGAATTTGCGTCTGTTCGCATTTTTGCATTGACTTTGTATTTAATCTACTCATGCTCATCTTTCCATTTTCTGATACAACCGAACGTGTCAAACTTGACGTGTCAATAAATTTGCTAATTGGCTTGCGTGACAATGCATCATTCAAATTTTCCACTCTAAATCTTTGGATTTAAATGTTCAAACTTGCGCAGAAGACTCGTTATTGCACGTTTACGGCAATTGCTTTTGGCAAACTGCATCATTTGTGTCTTTGCATTGACTTTGTATTTAATCTAGAAAGGAATTTGCGTAACATTTCATTGACCTTAAACTTTTAAACAGTATATGTGAAATAATGCAATTTTGAGATCAGTAACTGTTAAGGGGTGAGTTTTGTGATCCTAAGAACCTACCAGTCCCACCTAAACATAACGTCATGTCTGTTACGTAGTCAACAGACAGAATATACAGCATCCTCATGCCCATAAAACATCAAAATGAATGACTGAGGGCTACGGTAAATGATGAAAGGTGCTCTTCCTCGCTTATTGTATGATCACAGCCATATAGCTTTTATCTTCTTTTTATGTTTATTTGCATTGCATTCAATCACTTCATCACAGCATCTATAGAATCTTTTGAAGTGGGCAAATGTCAGCAGATGGTTCCATTTTCACAGAGGCATCTTTCAGCTCTCTCTTATTTTCTCTCATCAGGGAGGAGCAGGAATTATTTGCAGTGACCATGTATCTGCATGCAAAGGTGACGGTTTACGATGGTGTGCGTGGATGCGTGGATGCGTGTCTGCGTGCGCCGAAAAAAGTGAATTCTTCCCAAATTGGCCTCTCCTTGGCATGTTTTTGATGTTGAAGCAGAAACAGGTTTGACTGAGGATGAGGTGCAGGGTAACGGTGAACCTTCCCACCCTCAGAACATGATCTTTCAGATTCAAAGGATGGTTTCGATTTCCTCAAAATAACTGTAGGCCATGTAACACAGGTCACAAAAAGTCTGAAATCATCAACACTTAAAAGCAATGTATATACATTTCAAAAAGCAAGTGAGAAAACAGCTTTTGGGGTGAATCTCAGGAAAACATGTCCAGGTCACACCGTGCAATCGAGACAAAAATGAAACAAAAAAAAAAATCTGAAATTACGTTTTGCATGAAGGCAACAAGGCTTTTTTAGGTTTCGCATTAAATTCTCTGTACTGTAAGACAATTTATACATAAAAATCAGCATGTTTAAATGAGCAAAAATTAATGCAACAACAAAAAGTCTACTTTAACTAATAAATAATGAATTTTTTTATATATACATACAAATATATATATCTTTATATGATTTTTAAAACAAATAAATAGTTTTATAGATAATTATGTTTTAAAAGAGTTTTTTGCATTATGCCAATGAAATTGATCTTTTTAAAGTGAAGTCATACTCATTAAAAAACACCTATTGTGATCAATATTCCATATTTTTTTTAAAAAGGATGGTTTATTAATGAGGACAGTGATGCCATGTGCCGCATGTAAGACGCCTTGGAATTTTCCTAATATTATGTTTCACATTTGTAGACCAGATATAGGATGTAAATTTATGTGTAGCGTTCTTGAAATCACTCTAGCCCTGAGCGAGAATATTATTGTTTTCATTGGAGCGGGAAATTTTCATCCCATAGGGACAGATCTTATTTTTCTGCTAAATTCTGTGCTATTCAATGCCATATTTAATGAAATGGATCCGCATGAAGGCAGCAGCATAAGAAAGGCTGTGTTTAACCTCTCTTTGTCCGTGGTGAACTCTACTGTGTAGCAAGGGAATGCTGGGTAAACATGTGCCGTCCAGGGAGAGCGTATCGACCATGACTGTTGAATTTAATGCAGCACTGGGGTATATTCAGCTCAACTGCTGCCAAAACTTTAAACTGATAGGTATTATTATTATAATCACCAAAGATCATAATTTTAGGTCTGATTGTTGATCGCATGTCGAAGACTGACACAGAAGAGAAGAAATTGTTAAATAAAGTCATTTTTGTTTTCTTTGCACGCAGAAAGTATTCTTGTAATTTCATAACATTACGGTTGAACCACTGATGTCACATGGACTATTTTAACAATGTCCTTACTATCTTTCTGGGCCTTGAATGTGTCACTTGCATTGCAAGATCAGAAAGCTCTCACATTTAATCAAAAATAATTTGTCTTCCAAAGATGAATGAAGGTCTTACAGGTTTGGAACAGCATGAAACCCAAGGATGTTTATTGGAAACTCTGTTATAATTTTCCTGTCTAGTTCCTCATCAATAGAGTGATTCAGACATTCTCCAGGGGGTCAATCCTAGACAAAAAAGAGGTTTAGACAGATCAAGCCAGTGGCTAAACTTTGTATATTCTGCTCAAACCTCACAGAAGCTTCCATCTTTTCTCTTTAGCTCAGTGGAGTCCTGCCAGCAATTTGATTGGCCTAAAATCCAGCTTAGTGTGGACTGGATGCTCATTTCCTGTTCCTCTCACACCTCACTGCAATTCCCCTTATGACATCAGCCTTTTTCCTCTCCCTTCACTGAGCAGCAGGAATAAACTGGGCCAGGATTACAGGGGCAGACACAGGGTCAAAGGTCACCAAGTCTGTGACTTATAGCCATTCTCTATTTGCAGGGAGTGTGAATAAATGTAACTATGGCTCAGCGGGATGTTGTTGCATGATGAAGGTTCATTTAATATTGTCAAAGCCTGTGGGTCGAGGAGGTCAAGGAAGAGGTTTGGTTTTGATTTAGACCCACAAGTCTTGCAGTGTGCTGTCAGCATGGGAGGTGAACAACGACAATATAATTTAGCAGCTTGGAAGAAAAAGACATATTTTAAAGAGATAGTTCACCGAAAAATGAAAATTCTGTCGTTAATTACTCACCCTCATGGCCTTTGTTTATCTTTAGAACACAAATTAAGATATTTTGGATTAAATTAGCTTTCTGGTCCTGCATAGACAGCAACGCAACTGATATGTTCAAGGCCCAGAAAGGTAGTAAGGACATTGTTAATACAGTCCATGTCACATCAGTGGTTCAACCTTAATTTTATGAAGCTACGAGAATACTTTTTGTGCGCAAAGAAAACAATTATAATGATTGCATAATGGCATTGTGACAATTCTCAGTTCTTTCGCATCTGTTTTTTTTCCTCTAACTTTAAACATTCTGAACTAAGCTTCTTCTGTTGATTTCTTTCACAAAGGAGATTTAAGGCAGTGCAGATAAAAGGAAATTGTCAGGCATGAGGACAATAAGCAGAATGAACAATTATTTCCCGTAAGAGTGAGAAATTCATCCAAGAAATTTTGGGGGAAAAAATGCATAGAATGTGTTCAATTAAACCGATCTTTAGCATCTTAGCATTGTTATGCTCTCCACTTTGTAGACTGCCTGATTTTTTATAAGGAAAGTGTGAGTGATGCTTGTACTACATGATGCTGCTCTGGGTGGTTTCTTACAGGCCCACAAAAGAGCCTAACCTCAACACTGCAAAAAAAAAGCTTTTCTTAGATTTTTTGTCTTCTTTCCAGACAAATCTCAAATCAAGACAGATTTATTAGACAAGTAAAAATGATTGTCTTGTTTTCAGAAAAAGTATTTCAACCAGAAAGCAAGATTGTTTTGCTTACCCCATTGGCAGATTATTTTGCTTGTTTCAAGCAAAAACTCACTTAATTTTGACTTATATTTGTTCCTTGTCTAGAAAATCCTTCTTGATTTAAGATTTTTTAGATATTTTGCCACTTTGCTTCCTGTCTAAACAAAAAAAAAATGTAAGTAAGAAAAGCACAAGAGCGAGCTTTTTTTTTGACATTCATAATGTTGCAGCTGTTGTTATAGCAACAAAAGACGCCCTCTGCTGTTATAAATTCACAGTAAAAAAGACCACGGGCTTCATAGCCTAAGGGCTTATTGCTTTTATAAAAACAGCTGTTATAAATTCACAGTAAACCACGGCTTTTATAGGTAGTAAGGTTTCACAAAATAAAACAGAGCAAAGTGTAATGATATTGATAAAAACATTATTCTTCCGCCCAACAAAGTAGTTCCTCAGAAACGGTTGTGGTTGCAACAAAATGGTTGCCGAGCAACGCACAGACGTAAACAAAGATTTACGTCTTTGATGTTTGTAGCGTAATTTACAACAGCTTCGAACGTGGCTCAACTAATCAGAATCAAGGTAACTATCCATTTTATAATGATTTCTGAAAGATCATGTGACAGTGAAGATTAGAGTAATGATGCTGAAAATTCAGCTTTGCCATCACAGGAAAAAATTACATTTTTAAAAATATTACAATGGAAAAACTGATTTTAAATTGTAAATATATATATATATATATATATATATATATATATATGTACACATACATAGATAGATAGAAAGATAGATAGATAGATGGATAGATAGAAAAAATCTTAGTCAGAACAGATGGCTGTCAGTGGATAAAGGGAAAACCCGAGAATGTTGTAGTTACAGCATCTAGCGGCAGGGGCCAACTGGGCCAGACAAACCACCCAAACTTTGACCTCTTGATGTAAACACAGTGAAGTAAACTGTGAATATATATATATATTTTTGACATTAATTGGTGTCTGACTCACATAACCTGGTTTCAATTTGTTTAGCATTTGTGTGAAAGTGAATAGCCTTTTTAGGCCCGAGCAGAGAGATTGTTTATTTTCATAGAATCTTCTCGGTGAGTCATCGGGGGGTTCTTCTTAACATCTCACTCGGTTGAAAGGATAAATTTGGAGTGTGTTTGTAGTTTCCTGTTTGTGCGTTCATGTTTGTGTTGCACCTGTGCCAGCGTTGACCAGAGCCAGGTGCACTTCAGACGAAACCTCTTCAACTCAAGAGATCTCTCAGCGTCTTTTCAGGCTACTCCTCTGGCTCCAGTCACGTTATCCAAAGGCGGATTAGAGCTCAGGCAACAATTCAAATGTTCTGAAAGCATTTCTGTTTTACCAGTGCATGCAGAATTTGAACACGCAGCCTAAACAAAACCAGGTTTTAAAGCAGCTCAGGCTAGTTCAAGGTGTTTGCCAACTCATGTGATGGAGAATCCTCATTATGAAGGTCTTGAACTTTACTTTTTATGTTTGAAAATAGTTGCTGGTTTACAGCAAAGAACATGAAAGTGTTTATTGAATGCCCAAGCTTTGTGTTCGTCTGTTTACCCATGTATTTATATTGTTTTTCGGATGTAATGTTTCAAGATGCCGTTAATATAAATACTCGGTTGTGTTTTGCAACACACTATTCACTTTTAACCCATCTGGGCGAATATCCATTCTGTAACAGAAAGGGCTGCCAAGATCGATTTTATAAAATACCACAATTGTCTTACTGTGGAACACAGACCTTTTCTAGAGCCAAGGTTATATTATATGTTGATTCCTCCTGCCATACTTTTCCATCGGTTGGGTCATAAATAAAATCAAATAGTGCTGTGCATCATTTTTTATGCGGTGTACTTAGTCTTACTTGGCTACTATCTCAGTGCTGGACTTTTGTGTATGCGTATCTGTTTTTTTTGTGGCATCATACTGAAGATGTATTGTTCCCCATGCTAAAATCTGAATAGAAGCATGGTGCGGTTTTCCGAAGATGAGAAGAAATTGATGGCCACCAATTACTCAACCTCCCTAACCAAAAAAAAAAGAAAAGTTCTTCCAAAGCTAGGCTATTTATTTATTCAACTGAGCTCTGAATGGCTTGAAATACAGCAAAATTAATACCAGGCCTTTGATTCAATGGTTGAGGTAATTGTTTGCATCATGGTATTCCTTCTGTACTTGTTTGTTTGTAGGTTTGAAAGAACTGAGGAAGAAACACACGCTACTTTCCCCAGTGTACCTTCAACCATCATGAATGTCTGGATTCATTTCAGCTCTTGGTCTGGTCTTGTATATCGGTCTGTCACAGCAAATCAACTTTTTTTTATAGTGAAGCATATGATGGGAATTGTTCGGTTCTTTTGTTTGGATCTCCACACTAACAATAGGGCTACATCTGCCCGCAGAGCCTTTTCAAATTCGGAGAAGGCTCAAAATACATTTTGATGAGAAGATAATGCGTTATTGAAAACAGTGTGATTGTATCGGCCTTGTTGGCAGTATGTGAGTTAATCGTGTGTATTGCCTCAAAAAGAAATCATATTGCTTTATGTGTTTATATTACTAAACAGTTTCCATTTTACATTTATAATTTCTTAGCAGTCAGAAATAATATGTGTAAAGACCTGAAGACACTCCAGGCTCGAGTTCAACAGATCCTGTTATGCTTTAGACTGTAGGGTGAATTGGTGGCCTTCCGCTATCCGGGTCAGTTTGTTTAGTGCTGTCAAAACTATCCTGCCTGTGTTCGCTGAGCTTAACTAGAGCAAAATGGGGCGAGCAGAATCAGCAAAGACAGTCAGATGGTTGTGCTTTGCCTCAGAATTGCTTTGATAAAGCTTGGTTGCAACACGTTCGCTTAACACCTCCTACTGGAAATATTATCTGCCGAAACTCTTTCATGTTCCTTTTTATCCTAAGTGGACGTAACATGTGACAAGACTTGATACTGGTTGAAACAAGTGTTCTTTCTCTGTAAGCTCCGCCCACCGTGAAATCTCATTGGTTTAAAATCAGACTCTACATGGCTTTACATTACACATCAAATCCATTCTGATTGGCTGTGATTATGACATTTCGCATTGGTTTTTTGCTCTCGTTAAAGGGAGAAAATGTCCTGGACAATGGAAATGTCTTGGTTAGGACACCAAATCTATATGGAGTTTCAAAATGATACAGCATGACAAATTTTTAAACCACATGTAACTTTTCAATTACCATTTACAGTCTTTAAATATTCATGCGGCAATTAATATTGACTCTTGCCGAGCGGTTCTAAACAGGCTGATGGCAGAGCTCTTTGAAGTGTAATCTTGCCATGTCATGATTCCCAGGATCTCTCAGCCCAGATCAAAGACAGATCCTTGGCATGTTTTCTCCTTCATTGATCATATTCGGAGGGGCATAAAATGAAAATGAAAGATCTCTTTCCAATCAGCACAGTAAAAGTCCATGGGGGTTGATGAGGGAGTCCCTGCTTGGGGTTGCCAGATGTGCCATATGTTTTGAAAAACCTGCAAGACAAGTGTCAGCCCAGCTGCTGTCGAACGCAAGGCACATGGGAACCACCCGAACTGCCAGAGAGTCAGACATGAGGCATCCGCACACATGTGTAGATATCAACTCCAATACAGGTACCACATGTTACATAGAAACCAGCCATGCCGTGTCAGCTAAAGGACTGCAGGAAATCTGGTTTGAATGCCTTCATCTCGCTCTAACTTTTGCATTAATCTAGTCTGAAAATGTCCAGGTCATAGTTTAAGCCAAAATTGAAAACGAAGCTTGCGAATTAAGTATATTTTCCCCTCAAATTACTTGCTTTACTTGTGAAACCCTATTGTAATTGTTAGAATGGTCACAGATCAGCAATCTCTACATAAAACTGATTGTGCAGACCAAACCGTAAGTCGTAGAGACTTGAATTTTGGAGGGATGGTAGTACTCACTCCACCTACAAAGTGACTAAGGCTCGCCCCAATCTGCCTGACGGTGGCGCTACAGCGAACAAAAATATGAAATCGCTCATAACTCCTAAACCATCAGTCACAGGCTCATATGTCTTATGTTGTTGGAATTCTTGGCTCATGGCTCGGATTTGATCATGAGCCTGGAGAATTTTTTTGATATTTCAGATTTTTTGAAAAACCTACATTTGCGAACTAGTCGTAGGTTTTTTTGCCCGATCGGAAGCAAACCAGTGTAGAAAGATTCTCTGGAACTTTTGACTCACCGTCACAAACGGACGCCAAAAATTTTGAAAGCGTTGGGCCACTTTTAGTAAAATGCCTTTAACTCCTGAACAAAATTAGGTATCTTCTCCAAACCCAGAATACTTATGTCAGTAGTTAATGCTACTAGAGGGAAAAAACATATAAATTGCTATAACTGCACAACCATTTGTCCTATCAACAAAATCAGTGCATATGGTTTTAGTCCAAAGTGCCACAAGTGTCTATATGGACATTTGCGTATCTCAAAAAACATGGCTGCCATTGGCCAATGAAGTTTGAGCGCCGGTTAGACAAGGTTAACGGAAGCCGATCGGAATGAAACTTGGTGGGCCTGTTCAACTTACAGCCCCAAAGGTCTGAGAGAAATTTGAAAGAAACCACCCACTAGGAGGTCGTGTTTTTCAAGGGCGAAAAACGATTGTACATCGCTTGGTTTTTCACACATACTCGCAATATTCATATCATACGATAGAACTCCTCATTCCAGACAACTTTGCCTCTAGAACCACTGCTGTCAATCAAATCGTTTGTTAAATGATTGAGAAGATGTCAAAAAAACCCTGCTTTTGCGAACTAGTCCTAGGTTTTTCGCTCAATATGGATAAAAACCACTGCAATACAATTCTCTGGACTCTCTAGGTTAATAATTATCAAAAAAATGATGAAATTTACTCTCTGGGAATCTATAACGGGATTGTTTAGAAAAGGGGCCTGTCCAAGTTTACCCAAAATCCTATAAAGCCTAAAGGAAAACTCAAAACTTCACAAAACCTGCTGAGCACTTGCGACAGGTGATTCTAAACAAGAATGCAATGTTTTAAGGAAATCGGACCACAGTTGGTGCTTTAACAGTCATAAATGTTTAAAAAAACAAATATGGTAAATGATGTGGATTTGCCAAAAATGCTTTTTAAAATCATTCATTTAGGTTGTTGTTGTTATGTGATGTTTTTTTTTATGTGCTTAAATGCTTTAAAGCTGCTTGCAGCTGTATTTTTTGTTGTATTTATAAATGTGTGTGTATAAAAGGCTTTAGTTTGGTTCTGATCACAGCCGTGTGACTATGGTGACCCAGCATCACTACTAAGAATCCATCTCCGTCCAGCTTCTTCTTGTTTTTGCAAATTACAAACACACCAACGCATTTCTCTGTACTAGAAGTAAACTTCTCAGAAGAGCACCACGTACGTCCTAACAGCGAGCGGAGCCTTCAAGACTCACAAACTGTCCCGAACGTGCTTGTCCTTGGCTGGACGGGCTGATTTGCTTTGAGAGAGCATTGTTTTGTTAGTTTAACTAGAGATGGAAGTAATTTACAGCCACGTAACCACATACCCATGCTGACATCTTTATTTTTGTTCAAGAGGACAACAATAACCCTCATTGAAGTTCCGTATTTACTTTAGCTTCAGTCTTTAGTCGCATGACATAGACCGTGTGCTCTCATTAACGAAAAATAGGCCCGTGCAAAGGCCTGTCAGTTTACATTTGCATCATCAAATCTGAAGTCTACCTCAATGGCAGTTAGCTGGACCACCGTAGTGGCGCTTGCTACTCGTCCAGAGCCGGTGTTCTTCTCACAGTCTGCTCCATATTACGACTGTGAACCCCCCATTGTGTTTAGCTTACACCAGAGCACAAAAGAGTCCCGCGAAATAGGACACATATTGTGCAATGTTGTTTTAGCCCACTGGGGAGAGGAACTTCAAGTGATAAAATCTCCAGGGCCTGGCTTATTTAGGGTTATTGGCCTGGTGCATTGAAGCGCTCTTGTTGTTCTTGTGTGCGTGCAGTTGTGTTTGGGGTGTTGGTGTTTTTCTGACTATATGAGTACTTTTATATCTCAGGGGTGGATTTTTATTAAAACTAACAGATTTTAACTTTTTTTCTTTTTGTTTTGTTAATACTGTCTTGGTTTTAGTTATTTATTTTTGCTATGTTTTATTTTTATTTTGTTTTATCATTGTCCACAACCCAAACTTATGATTAAAAAAAAAAAAAAAAAAAAAAAATAACATTATGATTATCTAAACAGTATGGAAGCCAGTTTCTGCCACTGAATAAAAAATGTTTACAAAGACGACTTTTCATCTCACAGTTCTTCTCAGAGTTTCATGATACAAACTCGCAATTGCAGGTTATTCAGTCAGGATTGTGGTATATATACTTTTAATTGCATGTTATAAAGTCAGAATTGCGAGACATAAACTTGTAATTCTGAGAAATAATGTCAAAACTGTAAGATATAAACTCACAATTCTGACTTTTTTCTCAGAATTGCGAGTTTATATCTTGCAATTCTGATTTTATAAAATGCAATTGCGAGTTAAGTCAGAATTGTGAGATATAATTAAGCAGTTCTGAGAACATATCAGGCTTTTTTCTACCTCAAAATTAAACTTTATATCTCGCAACTGTGAGTTAAAAAAGTCAGAATTGTGAGAACACAAACACACAATTTTTATTTAACTGTTTATTTGACTTTATTTCTTGCAATTGTGAATTTATATCATGCAATTCTGAGAAAAAAATGTCAGACTTGTGAGATAAAAAGTTGCAATAACCTTTTTTATTTTTTTATTAAGTGGTGAAAACGGGTTTCCATAAAACAAAGAATGTGAAAAAAAACTAAACAAAAAATAAGAGTAATTCTTTTTGTATAAATTTGAGCTTTGAGCTGTCCAACAATTTTGTACGAATAAAGTTTTCAAAAGACGTGATTAATAAATAAATGAGTAAAAAAACATTACTTATTTTATTCATTTTACTGTTGCAATGCCAGTAAAGCTGTATATATAATTGAAAAAAACCTGCATTTTATGCATTTTCTTTGATCCTCATTCAAAATCCAGACTTTTTATTTTTAATTTTACATTTTTTAAAAACAATTTTAAAGTATGATTATCTAAACAGAATGTAAAGTTATTTATGCAATTTGTTTGTTCTGCATACATTTCAACTGTTCCAGCAACTGTCCAATCTAAACAGAGAATGTAAAGCACAGCCAAAAAATAATCTTAATTTTTTCTGCATAAATTTGATTTTGCCAGTTGAATAAAGAACAGAATAAAGAGTTTTCAAGGCATGATTAATGAATAAATTAGTAAAATATTACTTATTTTATATATTACTATGATGCATTTCCAGTAAAGCTGTAATTTTTCATATTATTAAAAAAAAAATTATGCATTTTCGTAGATCGTTGTCCAAAACCCAGAGCTTTACTTTTAATTTTACATTTTTTTTAATTTTAAATATGATAATCTAAACAGGGAATGTAAAATGATTTATGTAATTAATTTTTACAACATCATTTTAACTGTTTCAAAAAATCTTTAACAATTTTGCACAAATAAAGTTTTTTTTTTTCAAAAATGGCAGTGAGACTTGTAATTGATAAAGAAAGTAAAAGTAGGTAAATATCATAATACTTTAATACATTTACTGTGTGGCTTTTCCAGTCATACTGTATGTTTGTCATATTATCCAAAATAATTATGAAAATATTATTTCATTGTGTGTATTTAGAACATATAAAAGTAGTGGTAACACTTTGCAATGTTTCATTAGTGAATGTTAGTTAATGTATCAACAATGAACAATACCTTTATTACAGTATTTATTAATCTTTGTTAATGTTATTTAATGAAAATACAGCCGTTCATTGTTAGTTCATGTTAATTCGCAGACCATTATCTAATATTAACAAATACAACATGTAATTCATGTTAAATAAAGTAGTTAACTAATGTTAACTAATGAACCTTAATGTAAAGTTTTACCAAAGTAGTTATAGCAAGGCAAAAGTCTTCCATATTATTCCACAAATGTTTTAAAGTGTTATTTCTACCTCTGCCGTTTGTACATTTCATTTTTTGAGATGACATTTCTTCAGATGATTAAAGGTTCACAAAAATGACTTCTATGTTTACTTTTAAAGTAATAAATTAAAATGAAAATTAAAGTGAAAAAAATTAAACCAGTGAAAGCGGGAGAAATGTGTTTTAAAGGACTTTATTAAATGTCCACAGGCCCTTTGGTGAAGAAACTCTGGTATTTGGGCATGCAATTGCATGGCTTCATAGCTCAGTCCAGTGGTTTGTAATTGGTTTTGTGTATGCATATGTACAGGGTGTGTGTTGTTATAATAGTCTCTGGCTTGAATTAGTTGCAGCTTCAGATGGGGAGCGTGTTCAGAGTGTTCTGCATTGAAGTCTTGATGATCCATGTGTGGTTAAAACAGCCAAAACAGAATGATACCAGATACACACAGCACTGCTGTTCCTGAGCTGAGCAGATAATTTGATTTCTGAGGGGGAGAATAATGATGCATGGCTGCGATTCACATCACACTATATGATATTCTGAAACTGAAGATGCAGACGGGCCAGTTGATGAAAGGTTGAGGGATGAAGGTAGAAATGAAGAAGAAATACGGACAGATTGCACTTTCCTGACTGTCTGTCTGTTTTGGTTTCTCTTTCTATTGTTCTGTGATTGTGTTTGTAATGGAAAGTTTGTATAAAACTGACAAGCATATAAACTAAAGGAGATATTAGTTTAAATGATGAAATGTGTGTTACTTTACACAAGCATTTTTTAGACAGTTTAGAGACATATTTATTAGTGGAAAATAATGATAAAAAACTTGCTGCATATCCAAAAACAAATGTTTGTAATAGTAATTCGTTTTTAAGGTAATTCAGATGTCTATGGCGTCCATATGTTAATAATAGCATGCTTGAGAATTGCTGCTCAGCTTCTGATGAAGACAAGATGTTTATAATCACTGAACAATAAAGAGAGAAAAAAAGATGTTTTTACTAGTGAGGTTTGTATGCATATTATGTTGTTAATGTCCTGATGATGTATTGAACATTTTTGACATGTAATATTGCAGTGGGAAACATTTGTCAGCACTTTGCACCATATTTCTGATCGCCCAGTTGGAGTTTAATTTGCAATAAAGAAATTTAATTCTTTTATTTTTGAGTTTTTTGGCCTTTTTCAATGATAAAGACAGTGAACAGGCCTGGAAATGACAGGAAAGAGATTGGAAGTGGAATTGCCCTGGTGAAAAAAAACAGCATATGCTGGTAGGTATGTTTTGATGCTGGTTTAAGCTGGTCCTTAGCTGGTTTAAAATGGTCCTTTGCTGGTTTATGCTGGGACCAGCATAAACCAGCTAAGGACCAGCTTAAACCAGCATCAAAACTTACCTACCAGCATATGCTGTTTTTTGCACCAGGCCGGTATGTGAAAGAGAGTAGAAAAAGAATTTACCAGTTATTCAAAACACAAAGCCTTCTTTTTAAAAATCAGTCTTGTGGAAACCCAAACTTAAGATGTCTGCACAAGTCTTTAGTCAAGGACCTTCAAAATGAAGGGCCTCAATGCCACGATTTACTGACTGTGTCGAGCAACGTTCCATTTCAGGTTGAAATTTTGCCCAGGATTAAAAAAAAAAAAACTGATTTTCAGGTTATGAACTGAATTGAGTCTGAGATCAATAAACCTTGAAAAACTGAATGCGGATTGGGTTTTTCATTGGGTCTTCAACATCACCGACACAAACGGCTCATGTCGCTGTATGTGGGGTTTCATTGTGGGCCGTGCCAGAGCGTGTGCCAGAGACCCTCTGGAGTCAGAGGTGGTCTTATGGACCTTCACATCAGAGTCGTCCAGCTGGGTCTGCAGAAGCCCTTCAAAGATAAACACATAAAAGTCAGTGTTGGACGGAGAGTGCAGAAGAACGCAGCCCTGGGGTGGGATGCCGAGTGGAAAGAAGAATTTGAAGGCTTGCAGAAAGCAGGAGATGTCAAAGAGTAGGTATCATGGGAATTTGGGGGTAGACCGAGCAGGATACGAAAGAAAGGAGGGGGGGGGGTGAGATCCTGAATAAACAACAATGGTGTTTGATTTGGATGTGAGGTTCATCTTCTCTATAGACGTGAGACATTTGCTTGATAATGTTTGGCCGCAGAGCCCACAACGCTCTGGAAAAGAGGGAGAAGCCAAATGAAGGAAAAATACACAATGTCAGAATTAATTTTCATGTAATGAAGCAGAATGAACAACTAATCAGGTTTTAAAATAAATAGAGAGAAAATAATGAGGTTTTGTGAACAACTGGTAAAATGAACAGCGCAAAAATAGTTTGTGCTTTGGATGCTGCACTGCAGAAATAAAATAAAATCAATTCTTTATCAGTGTTTTTGTATTGTCTCCAGTAAAAAGGCCCAACCGTCCTTAAAACATGACGAGAAGCATGATTTAAGATTTATGATTTAAGTCTTTATTTTTCTTACTCCACGGCCAATTTCTTGTTTTCATCAAAACCTTGCAAAGTGTTGTTTTTTATTTTAAAACAAGAAACAAACATTTTTGAAACAATTTTGCTTCCCAAGTATCAGTTGTATCAATTGTATCTTGTTTTAAGAATTTTAAATGGTTTTAATGTAACACGATAAAAAATACTGTTTAAGAAAAGGATTTTTTGGGCTTCTCACATCAAAGTTATTATAGTTAACTAAAACCATAAACCAAAAAAACGTTTTTGTTACTTGAAATAAAAATAACCATTAACTGAAATAAAATATCAAAAACTGTCATTTACTTGCCAAGGCAGCATTTCTCATTTAAATTTAGTTTAACTTTATGCACTAAAATATATGGAAGCCCATTTCCACCACTAAATAAAAAATAAAGAAGATTATTGCAGCTTTTATTTCATGATTCAGACTTTTTTTCTCAGAATTGCATGATACAAACTTGCAGCTGTGAGTTATAGTGTCAAAACTGCATGATATAAATTTGCAATTGCGAATTATAAAGTCAGAATTGTGAGATATAAACTCACAATTCTGACTTTTTTCTTGCAGTTGTTTGTATCAGGCAATTCTGACTTTTTTCTAAGAATTGTGAGATATTAACTAGTTATAAAGTCCAAATTTGATGGGAAAAAAGACCTCAAATAAAAAAAGACGTAATAACTTGCAGTTGCATGTAATAAAATCAGAATTGCAAGATATAAATTCACATCATGACTATTTCTCAGAATTGCAAGTTTGTCAGAATTAATGTTAGAATTGTGAGATGAAAACTTACAATTCTGATTTTTTTTTTTAAATTGCATGATATAAACTCACACTTGCGGGAAATAAAATCAGAATTGCAAGATAAGTTCTGACAATTGCAAGATAAATTCTGACAATTGCAATTCTCACAATTGTTTGTATCCTGCAATTCTGACTTTTTTTCCTCAGAATTGTGAGATATGAACTCGTTAAAAGGGGGAAAAAGACTGTTCTCAGAATTGCGAGTTTATATCTCACAATTCTGACTTAATAACTCGCAACTGCATGTTATAAAGTCAGAATTGCAAGATATTGACTCACAAAAAAAAATTCTCAGAATTGCAACTTTATGTCAGCTAATTCAGAACTGCGTGATGTAAGCTCGCAACTGCGAGTTATAAACTCAGAATTGTAAGTTTATAATACTTAATTCTGAGGGGAAAAGTCAGATTTGTGAGTTTATATCTCGCAATTCTGACTTTATAACTCGCAATTGTAAGTTTATGTCACTCAATTTTGATTTTATACCTCACAATTGTGAGTATTTCCCAATTCTGAAAAAAAGTCAGAATTTTGAGGTAAAAAAGTCGTAATTGCCGTTTTAAATGAAAATCAATTAACTAATATTAAATCTAAAACAAAAATAACAGACTTCACTGTTAAGTCAACTTAAAATAATTTGTTACCTGGCTGTCTTAAAATTTTAAGTTCAGTCAACTGAACTAAGTGACAACTTAGATATTTGAGTTGATTCAACTTAAAATTGTAAGGCAGCTGGGTTACTTACCCATCTGTTAAGTTTAACAAACACAAATATTATAAGTTGTTACTTAGTATAGCTTAACATTTCAAGATTAAACTTATTTGAGTTGACTGAACTTAAAATTTTAAGGCAGCAGGGGAACCAATTATTTTAAGTTGACTCAACAAATTGTGTTTTTCGTTTTTTACAGTGTTGTGAGAGTGATACTGAAATAACACGGCCCCAGAATAGGATGCTAGTGTGCCTGATTTCCTAGCATAACCAGGAAGTCTTCTTTCGTCAATGCTAGATGAAAAGCATTTCTGTACTGGTCCACCAGCTTGACCAGGACTAAACAGCATTGACCAGTCTAGACTAGAATTGAAGGGTCTGCAGGACTCGTCAAATTCACATGAACTTGCATTGCAAATTTTTACTTGCATTCCTGTTCTCACAGAACAAACATGCACCCACATACACACAGATGTCTCATTTAAACGTCATGGTTTATAGATCACATGAACTCCAACACACACATTCACAACCTGTAAACTGCTCTCACCTCTTACCTGTGTGTTTGTCTATAGGCTCCCCCTTGTGTACAAACCCCCTATGACACAGATTTGTAAAACTGTCTCTTCCAGGAGTGTAAAGATGAATAAATCAATGTGTGTTTCACTTATTTACTTGTATATACTTATTTTATGCCTTAATTTAATGTTGTGAAAACAAAGAAAAGGCAACCTTTTTTGTCACTTGCTGTCAAAAATGATGCAAAATAAGACCAGGGACATCTAATGAAGTTCCAAACCTAACCGTTCAGCCCTGTCATTCATTATTACAAGCCTACTGTATATAAGCAGCACTCATTGCACCGTCCCAGCGTCAATTCTTCCAGCATCCCTCCACCTCCCCATCTCCTCCTCTATTTCTGTTATTCTCCCTCTACACTCTTAAAAATAAAGGTGCTTCACGATGCCATAGAAGAACCTTTTTTGTCTAAATGGTTCCATAAGGAACCTTTGACATCTAAAGAACCTTTCTGCTTCATAAAGAAGGTTCTTCAAATTATAAAAAGGTAAGAAAGAGATGGTTCTTTAAAGAACCTTTGACTGAATGGTTCTTCTATGGCATCGCTGTGAAGAACCTTTTAAAGCACCTTTATTTTTAAGAGTGTAGGTAGTACCACAATAAGTGGTTCGAGTCCCGAGCCTCCATTGAGAACAGCAATCCAAGTTCGTATACCATTAAATATCAGGACTGGATGGGCAGGCAAACTTGTGAATTATGAAACAAACTAGTGTCAAGATAGCACTAGCATGTTATCTTTAATCTACAGTATCTGTCAAGTTAATGATGAATGCGTAGTGACTCTTTTTTTTGGCAACCCTTAGCGGTACAAGTTCAAAGTGGATAATAGGAGAGAGTTGTACATCTCAGAGATTTGTATTGGCCCGAGCGTTTCGGGACGAGTGCTCACACACATTCAGACACACCCCTGACACGCTCCCCTATTGTGTTACAATGTGAGAGATGGTTCAGGGCCGGGCAGCTGCTGGAAGACAGTGGCGAGTGTGTGTGTGATTGATGGCCGTGTGTGTGAGTGTCTCATGAAACAGGATCCCGCAGAGCAGAGAAGAGAGATGGGGAAAAGAGAGAGGGGTTCAGTCAAAGGGCACACGCTTGGCATTACTGCAAACATACTTATATTTGATCTATCTATCTATCTATCTATCTATATATGAAGAGTTCAGATGCAAAACCAGCTAAAAGCTATCTCGGTCAAAAATGAGAAAATGATACTGAGTGAACGCTAAATTCCAGCCTCAGCCCAATCAGAAGTACCAGTACTTACATAGAAACCTCTACAAAGTAGCCAAAAAGAAATGCCAATTTTAAAGAAAAACGTCAGATGGATTTAGAGGCTTTTGCATCTGACCTCTTCATATATCGATCTATCTATCTATGAGTCTAATAAAAATGGTTGATTTTAACTGTAAAAGATAATAAAATGCTATGAAGAGATTTTAACTGACTAATTTTTTCTCTCTCTTTTCTCATGGCGCTGGCTGTGGCTTCACTGGGTCAATCCACCTGCTTCTCCATCAGGTATTTCAGTCTTTTTTTATTTCTGTCTGTCATTCTCTTTCTCTGTCAGCAGCCGTCCATCACTGGGAATTAATACAATTTATGGCTGCCATGCAGTCACGAGTCTTACAATGGGCCTCTCTGCCGTTGTTCTTCAACAGTGTGCAAGGTTACCTGACCTTTTCTGAATACTATGTTTATGCTTCTGTATGCACAAAGAACAGAACTAAAAATATACATTAACCAATATGAGATCAACTTGATAATATTTATATTTAGCAGTGTGTATTTACATTAAATGTAAATGAAGGTAGATGCTACTTACACGGAGTGTAAATAGTGGTGGATTTTGTTTGCTCCAAGTGTAAATAGCAACAAATAGCATCTTGTTTACAGTACATACAAATACTGATGCTATCCTGACTAAGTGTAAAGAGAAGTACTTAAGGTAAATCATCTGAGCAATGGTGGGTGGAGTTTCTATTTCACATTAGCTAAAATTATTGAGTCATTTTATGTTGTTATTCAAATCATAAGACTTTTTACAAAAAAAACCCCTACTATTATTATTCTAAGCAATCAGACGCAGACACACTGACTACATTTAATTTTTTTGGGCTCCTTTTCTTAGAAAATGTAAAAATCTTGTTTTAATTTTGTTACTGTGAAAAATGAATTGAAGAATAACAGTTGTTACTTGAGATTTAGCATGCCAGCTCTCTCTCTGACTCACTTTTTTGTATTTGCGTAAAGGTTTTTTGTGCCCAGTAATGGTTTGTTTATACTATAAAATTCCGATAACAATTAAAACGGTCCTGTCAGACATTCACCAGGAACTAAGCATGTTGGGAATTAATTTGATCGAGAAAAGAGAGTCTTAGTCTGGGTCTTTGTGGTATTTCTCCATCATATGGAAGTGATTTGTGTATTGCAGTGAGTCTGGATACAATCGTTCATTTTTTTTCGTCTGACTGGCTCTTCATTGAGAGTTGCTGTGATGTTGTTCACCTTGTCTAAAAATACCCCCTCCTCATGCTTGGAGGAAATGAATTACTTGTTAAGATGGGAGCTGCTTTGTGTTGTCTGTTCGTGACAAATTGCTAAATATGTAGTGCTTATTGCACCGTCGCTAACATGTCTCTCTGATGGAGTACATGATCTACAGCATGTGGTGAAATTAGACTGAGTGTTTCTGTTGAAAACATAATGATGACTAATGGAATAGTGTGGAAAGTGAAGTATGCATAAGTGTGCATTGAGGACAGTGTGTTCATTTGTTACTTGATCACTAGGACACACAAAACAATGGTTTCTGAAGAAATTGTTAGTGCCTGCCTGTGCAAAACTTGCCACCATGATGCCTGGTGGCATGATGATAATTTACTCAGCCCCATGTCATCCAAGACATTAAAGAAATTAAGGTTTTAGAGGAAAACCTTCCGAGATTTTTCCCCATATAGTGGACTTCAATGGGTAAAAACAGGTTGAAAGTCCAAACTACAGTTTCAGTGCAGCTTCAAAGGGCTCCACACAATCCTAGCCAAGGAATAAGGGTCTTATCTAGCAAAATGAATGGTTATTTTCTAAAAAAACAAAACAAAACAATTTTACATACTTTTTGAAGGAACACTCTACTTTTTTTGAAAATTGGCTCATTTTCCAACTCCCCCAGACTTAAACAGTTGAGTTTTACCGTTTTCGAATCCATTCAGCTGATCTCCGGCTTTGGCAGTAGCACTTTTAGCATAGCTTAGCATAGATCATTGAATCTGATTAGACTGTTAGCATCTCGCTCAAAAATGACCAAAGAGTTTCAATAGTTTTCCTATTTAAAACTTGACTCTTCTGTAGTTACATTGTGTACAAAGACGGACGAAAAATGAAAAGTTGTGATTTTCTAGGTTGATATGGCTAGGAACTATACTCTCATTTTGACGTAATAATCAAGGAACTTTGCTGCCACACCATGGGTGCAGGAGGCGCAATCATATTAAGCAGCCGTCAGTTCGGCCGGCTGCAACTCTGCATCTACACAAACTTGGTGCCGGTCACTTTCAGGTGCTGCGTAATATCATTGCGCCTGCTGCACCCATGGTCTGGCAGCAAAGTTCCTTGATTATTACACTAAAATGAGAGTATAGTTCCTAGTCATATTGACCTAGAAAATCACAACTTTTCATTTTCCGTCAGTCTTAGTACACAATGTAACTACAGAACAGTCAAGTTTTAAAAAGGGAAAAATATTGTCATTATATATGGCCATTTTTTCTATGCTAAGCTATGCTAAAAGTGCTACCGCCAGACCCGAAGTTTGGCTGAATCGATTCGAAAATGGTAAAACTCAACTGTTTAACACCAGGGGAGTTGGACAATGAGCCTATTTTCAAAAAAAGTGGATTTAACCACAAATGCTCATCTCGCATTACATAGTCACATTGGAAAGGTCAGGCTACAAAAGTTAAAACAACCTTATTTTAGTTGGAGGAGAAAATGAGATGGAGTTTTTCACCCTACCCTATGTTTTTTACCCTACCCATGAGCATTTGTGGTTAAAAAGTATTACAATTTTTATGTTTTTAGAAAATGACAGATTGTTTCATTAGATAAGACCCCTATTTCTCAGCTGGGAATATGTAGAGCCTTTTGAAGCTGCATTGAAACTACAGTTTGGATCTTCAACCCGTTGACCATCGTTGAAGTCCACTATATGGGGTAAAATTATGGAATGGTTTCCTCAAAAACCTTAATTTCTTTAGTCTTCAAAATTCCTAAGTTGTGTTAATTTGTGATGATCATCATGCTGAACAAAATGTGTAAGAATCATAAACTTTTGTTGGCAACAGAGCTTATTTTCATATAGGTCAGAGCTTATTTTCATATAGGTCATATTGACCTCCAATAATCCTTCAATTCTGAGGGAAATCTGATTGCATTGTCTGTAGTACAAATGTTGTGGAAAAAGTTACTGCCAAAGTAAAAAACAAATGAATGAGCAATAGTAATAGTGATGAATGCCTTAGCAAACAACACCAAATTGCTCTTTCATTCACCCTTAAAAACACGTACATACACACAGACACATACTCACTCATGGTGTGATCTTGTCACAGACGATTTGCCTCCCCAAACTCCTCATTCCTGCAGGAGCTGAGTTATGGCGAACTCAGTGGGAGTTCAACGGGGTCTACGACCTCCTCCTGTCATCAGTTTGGGGACGTCTGTCCGCGCGGTCTCAGCCAGGCTGACACAAGCATTAGTGTAGCTTGGGAGGTGATTAGCATCTCTTAAACCCTACATTACGTTCTCCGAAAAAGGTATGGGACCGACCCTAATTTGGAGAGGGGGTGTAGTAGTACTGAGCGGGTGCATTTTTTGGAGATCAAGGAATCAGAGGGTGTGATAAGATCTCCTCACAAATAATCGTTCTGTGTGGTCTTAACCTCCACAACCTTACAGTCAGAGAACAGAAGACAACTTGTCTTGAAGTACAACTGGACCTCTGTACTGTGAAAACAGCAAGCGGTCTAGTTGGCCGGCCACCAAGTGAACAACAAACTCGAAGCCAATGACGGTCCATTTAGGGAAAATGGGAAATCACCTTTAACCTGGAAAAACATGTTTAGACAACTGGCCCAGTGCCAAATCAAGCTAGCAATATCGGACATGGTCTTGGGTAGCTTTACAACTAGCCGTCAGTCAAACAACAGAAATGTGGTTATCTAACAAAACAGGCCCAGCGAGAGAACTTGCGTTACACTTGAAACCAAATAAAAGGTAGTAAAACGACAGCTGTACAAACGCGGAGATGAGAGCTTGACAGTTTAGTGTATTTTATGGGGCATCGCAGTGTCAGTTGAGTGATGCTGGGAGTTCGCCGTGGGGAACTTCATAGCGTGAGATCAAACGCTGTTGCGTACAGTTCAATAATAAACTCCTCCCCGCCCGAACGTGGCCGTTCCTCACCCTAGTCCACAAACAAATTTTATGACTGTACAAGGAGACATAAGGTCCATCTAGACCTTGTTGTGTCGAACACAAGCTTCTGAGAGCTTTAATTATGATGCCTTTTAGATCATAGGAATGCGTATGTGTTTTATATTGAGGTAGTGAAGAATATGTACTTCTCCAAACCAAACAGTTAGTGGTAGATCCCGATTTATGGAAACGATGAAGGTTGTAACTACTAAATCTCTTCAACGCTGAAAGTAAATGACAGAGGAGTGTTACAGCAGCCAATACTATGCATTTTTTTTGTTTTGTAGCTAAACTTGTGTGTGACCATTTGCACTGCTTATATTGACTACTGTACATCTTCTAGTTATATATCTGTAGTTGTTGTTGTATCGCTATGACATTTAAAGGAAACCCTGGGTATTAAAGGAGAAGTCCACTTCCAAAACAAAGATTCACATATAATGTACTCACCCCCTTGTCATCCAAGATGTACATGTCTTTCGTTCTTCAGTCGTAAAGAAATTGTTTATTGAGGAAAACATTTCAGCATTTTTTTCTCCATATAATGGACTGATATGGTACCCTGAGTTTGAACTTTCAAAATGCAGTTTAGATGCAGCTTGAAACGATCCCAAATGCGGTTGTAAACGATCCCAGCCAAGGAAGAAGGGTCTTATCTAGCGAAACGATCGGTTGTTTTCATAAACGCTCATAACACTCGTCTTGTCTTGCTCTGCCTGAACTCTGTGTATTCTGGCTCAAGACAGTTAGGGTATGTCGAAAAACTTCTCTCTCAACTTCAAAAATCATTTCAAAATCATCCTACATCGCTGCAGAAGTTCCAACCCAGTCTTTGCAAAGTGAACATGCAAAGAAGATCAAACACCCTTAACAAAAATGGTAAAACAGCGATATAGTTGAGGGAGAACATGAGATTTTTTCGACATACCCTAACTGTCATGAACTAGAAAAAAACAGTCTAGGCAGAGTAAGACAAGACGAGCGTTTGACATTAAAATGTATATAAATAGTATTATTTTTATGAAAATAACCGATCATTGCGCTAGATAAGACCCTTCTTTCTCGGCTGGGATCGTTTACAACTGCATTTGGGATTGTTTGAAGCCACATTTAAACTGCATTTTGGAAGTTCAAAATCGGGGCACCATACCAGTCCATTATATGGAGAAAAATGGAGAAATGTTTTCCTCGAAAAACATAATTTCTTTACGACTGAAGAAAGAATGACATGAACATCTTGGATGACAAGGGGGTGAGTACATTATATGTGAATCTTTGTTTTGGAAGTGGACTTCTCCTTTAAGACTTGTATGGCTTAATATAACATAAATTATGTCTCTTACTGAAATATGTAGTAGAAAACTTAAAATGTTATTTAAAAAATCTACATCGTTTTATACATATTTCTGACTATGGGGGGTGCCATTATTTCAATGACATCAAACGGCTGCATTCGGTGAGCTACTGGCACTACCTGTTGCTATTTTTACCAAAGCACAACTCAGAAAATAAAATACTGATATGATACTACATTGTGTGGCTTTTGGTTGTAATTTTAAATTGAAGGGCAACAAGAGAAGTTATGTAAGTCTTTACTGCTTTCCTAGCCATAAGAAGAGGAGAAAAGAATGGGAAGATCTCTCCACATTAGCTGTGATACCTTTGAGGCTTTTAGTAGACCACAGCTACTGAAAGAGCTTACAAAAGGCAGAGACAAGAAACGCTAAATGCCGTCCTGGCAGGGTGTAAACATGCCGACGCTTGTCATGACACCACAGCTACTGAAGAGTTTCTCAGCACAAATTTTACTTGATGTCTGGGGGCGTTTAACTCCTTGTGGGAAAAAATCGATGGTACGGCATAAGTTTTAACTTCCAAAATGCAGTTTAAATACAGCTTCAAAGGGGTCTAAACGATCACAGCCAAGGAAGAAGGGTCTTATCTAGCGAAACAATCTGATATTTTCTTACAAAAATTACAATTTATATACTTTTTAACTGCAAATGCTTGTCTTGGTCTAGCTCTGCATGAACTGTATGTATTCCTGTTTATGACAGTTAGAGTATGTCAGAAAACTCCCATCTCATTTTCTCTTTTAACTTCAAAAATCGGCCTACATTGCTGTTTTACCTTTTTTTTTGGAAAGGGTGTTTCATCTTCTTTGCATGTTTACTTTGTAAACACTGGGTCTGTACTTCTGCAGTGATTTAGGACGATTTTGAAGTTGGTTTCAAAGAGCAAATGCACATTACTTCATAGTTTCTCTGAGAGTGTGATTGTGATGCTAAAACACAAGCTACAGATTATTACTGCTTCTTGTTTAACAAACCATGGACAGAATTAACTCTGTCAAGACAGATTTATGGACTCGGGTAAGGATTTTTCCGCTGAGAAACTGGATTAGCCAAAATCTGTTTTCACAACATGTCTGGATGGTCATCAGTCAGATATGTTGGTTATTTTGAGAGGCGAAACAGGTGTGTAAAATAAAATGTGCAAATTTTCCAACATTCCCTTGGGTGGTATGGATAATCAGCTAAGGAGTGTAAAATTAATCCGCAATTTATATCTCATCCAGATCTTAACTGGAAATCTGCAGTTGCTCATTCCCATGTGGTTTCTTCATTATGCTTCAATGACTTCAATTGTTTTGTACAAATTCAATTTCTCTTTTTTTTAAAGAACTTGGAAACTTTTATAACCTAAATGTTGATTGTGGGATTTTAAGACTAGCAATTACAATATGTGCAGTTAAAAGTTACAAAACGTCAACATTATTAATCGCTTAAAATTAAATTCTGCGTACAAAGTGTGAAATGATTGCGGCTCATTTAAAAGGCACATTTTGTTTTTGTTGTTCCTGTTTTTATTTTTTAGGTCCGCTTCAGTCTGTTTGCAAAATGGTGCATTCAATTATAATGATTTGCGCAACAGACTTTAACGACTCTCGTTGTAATTTAGAAATAAAAGAGGCATAGGCTCTAAATTAGCTCTTAATGTGTTTGTGTGTGGGAGTGCATACTTGCTCACAAAAGAAAGGCAGGACATATGTGTCTAAAATACGTCCGTTTTACATGCCTGTTGTATATGGACTGGGGTTTTACAAAGACATGCTTGAAGCATTAAGTATTTCCATACTAATTTTAGATGCACCCTCTGCTTTGTATAAAACTACGCCACCTGTTTTCTTTCTTCCATCACGCATTTGCTCTTTTTAACTGGCATTCGGATAATGATTATAGATGATAGCTGAAATCGTTTAGGTTTGTCAACAGCAAAAGCGCCTGCTTCAGCTGGCCAATTCTTCACCTCAGATTCAGATATACTGTATATTTGGCAATAATACCAGCCAGAACTCGGCTTGCCCATAAAGTGCTGCTCATATTTTTGAAAACACTTTAATGGTCGAATAGAGAGTTGGATGAACTGCAGAACAGAGCAGCCGAGCACCTCTCAAAGCGTCAATCAGTCCTCCAAATGCATAACATAAAAGACAATTTACAACCTTTTATCTTAGGCTTTCACAGCCTCTGAGAATGTTTGGTTATAGTACATCAAATGTATAATTTGATTTGTCTCAGGCGACACACAACCGGGGCCCCAGACCGTAAATTATTTCTCCAGACCTATGTTTCAACCAAAGGATCTTGGTAGGCTGCTGAACGCAATCAGGCATGTGGGATTGGATATTTTTTCTCTCTCTTTTCACGACTCATGTGTTGTTAATGTAAATGTATTTAAACACTTCACAAGCAAGCCAGTTCGATACTACCGTATCACCATATGCTACTCAGTACTGTACATAATTCACGTTGGGAAAGAGCATGTGTGGTGCAAAGCTGCACGTTGCGTTCGTGTTTAGTGTATTTGAGGGTAATTTGATTACATGTTCCATTCATTGCTGTACAAACTACTCATGTTAGTCACATGCGTAAAAAATCACATATGTAAATGAATATTGCTATAATCCAGTAAGCTTTTCAGTCCACACCCGAAATCTGTTGTAGGCAATCAGTGCCTCATATTTCCTGAAGTCATCTACTACATGAGTAACAGTAGTAAACACTCTGAATCATATCAAACATCTCTTTAGTGGCTGTTTGACTTCCGGAAACTACAAAGAGTTGATTAAAAGCATGGGACAGTGATGTATGGCCTTTATTTAGAGAATATCATGTTGCCCATTATGGCTTATTATGGTCTGTTTCTGGTACTTAAAATAGTAAAAAAACAAATGACTTTGATACTTTTGAACCTCACTTCCTCGCCCATGTACACACACGGTCAGGGCCCATTTATGAGGCCACTGGAATGAAGTTTGAATGAGTTTAACTGATGTTTGTTACTTTTCTCATTACTTAAACTTTTACTGAATTACGGTAATTAAAATCCTATAATGCATTTTAAAATTTAAATTAGAAATAGTACAAATGTAATGTATACATATGAACAAAATTTCACTATTTAATATATAAAAAGTGTTCAAATCTGATTAGATTCATCCATAAAGTGCATATAGTAATCAACATTGTGAGTAAATTATTGTTTAAAACAGATATAGAGAGGCAATTGTTACTTAGTACACCTTCAAATAAAATATAGTTATTTAATTATTCCGTAATTAATTAATTCTATTAATAATGTGTTTTTTAATGAGATTATTTTAAAATACTATTACACTTACTATTACACATCTTAAAAATAGTTTATTTTCTTCACTGCGAAAGTTAATTATATTATTATCAGTATTTTTGTATTTTTTCCCAGTACAGTTATCCAAACAATTCTAAATCAAGATGTATTTACTTAGGAAACAAACTTAATTAAGATATTAAGTCTTGTTTTCTGAAAATTTTATCAAAATTAAATAAGTTTATGCCTAAAACAGTAAAAAAAATATCTGCCAGAGCGGCAAGGTATATAATCTTGTTTTCGTTTTGAATTAAGAATATTTTTCTTATGCAATTAGCAGATACACTACCAGTCAAAAGTTTTTGAACAGTAAGAGTTTTAATGTTTTTTTTTAAAGTCTCTTCTGCTCAACAAGCCTGCATTTATTTGATCCAAAATAGAGCAAAAGCAGTAATATTGTGAAATATTTTACTATTTAAAATAACTGCTTTCTGTTTGAATATATTTTAAAATGTAATTTATTCCTGCAATTAAAACTAAATTTTCAGCATTATTACTACAGTCTTTAGTGTCACATGATCCTTCAGAAATCATTCTAATAGGCTGATTTGCTGTTCAAGAAACATTTATTATTATTATTATTATTATTATTATTATCAATATTTAAAATGGTTACGTGCATTTTTTCAGGATTCTTTGATGAATAAAAAGATTCAAAAATCAGCATTTATCTGAAATAAAAAGATTTTGTGACATTATACACTATATTAAAAAACTCGGAGTCAGTTTTTTTTGGAAAAGAAGTTATGGAAATGAATACTTTTATTTAGCAAGGATGCTAAAATTCTTCTGAACATTCTATTCATCAGAGAAACCTGAAAAAAATTCTACTCAGCTGTTTTCAACATAATAATAAAAAAAAATGTTTTTTGAGCAGCAAATCAGCATATTAGAATGATTTCTGAAGGATCATGTGACACTGTAGTAATTTTGCTAAAAATTCAGCTTTGAAATCACAGGAATAAATTACATTTCGATTTTTATTTTAAATAATACACATATTACAAAATTTTACTGATTTTGCTGTACTTTTTGGTCAAATAAATGCAGGCTTGGTTAGCAAAAGAGACTTCTTTAAAAAAAAAGCATTAGGGCTTAATAGGCTTAATATCTCAAGTCACTGTGCAAATAAATCTTGACACAAGACAAAAACAAGAAGATCATTTTTTGCACTTTTGCTAAAATGTCCTTTCTATTATTCCTTTCTTTTGGTTTTGTGGTGAACGTGTTTTTTTCCAGGTGAAGTTGTTAGGATTTTTTGTGAGATTCACTCAGGTGTTGTTTATAACCTCTGTTTCATGCCACTCAGAAAAAAAAACACTGTTCAACAATTCCATTGTTATGCCCATTCAATCATTCAGTGTTTAATTACATCATTTTTTGTAATATGCCAGTCAGATTTTTGTTCCTCTGTAGCTTAAACTCATGAGGCAGTTTTATTTACTGGTTCATTGCCTGACCCTTTGGATCCGAGTCTTGTCTGAGCGATGGGAGGGAGAAGGAAAAAGAGGGCAGAGGAGAAAAAAGACGGGATGGATAAAACAGTGTTATGCAAACCTCCACTCATCACTCACTCCTGGACCAGATTAATTGCCCGTTAGAACAAGGCCACAGTGTTGCCTCCAGATGTAGTCAGAGTAATGATGTCACCGTTTAATGTTCTTCTCTCTCACCATTTTCATTTTTTTATACAATTCTGCGTACATTTTACAGATGGCCTGCACATAACCATTACAATCCAGAGCAATAAACTGATGAATTCGAAGATTTGCATCTATTCATCATGCTGATGAACCGAAGGTTACCGAGTTTGAGGCGCTTGGTTGTTTTAGTTGTTGCTTAGGGTTTATAAGCTGGCTCAAAATCAAGCACTGGAAAACAGCATGAGTGAATCTTTCCAACACCTTTGACTCACACTCTGCCAAAACTTTCTTTTTCACAAAGTATTATGGCAGGTCTCTTCATTTGTCTTCCTTTCCTTCTCTTTGTTTCTCCTTCGTATTTATTGTGGGCCATTTCTGTCAGCAATTTCCTGCCATGCATAACATCTGCAGGGTTGTGTGCCTTTCATAGTTAAATTGCAATTCAGCTCCTGAGCTAAGGTGGCAGGAAAATAAAATAAAATATAATAAAACATACTTGCACTAAGTGTATTATTTTAACTGGAACATTATTTTCAAAGTTTTGGAGATTTCGGTTTTTGTTTTTTTTTCGTGAAAATAATACATTTTGCCATATAACATTTTTGTGCAATAATTTTTATAACTAGAAAAGTCTTTAGGTTTTTTAAAAGAAATTGATTGCAGTTCAGAGAACCCTCAGAGTAGCAGACCAGCTTGACAATATATTTACTCGCGAATTTTTATTTTGGACCCTGGCTGCACGTGTAAATAATAGTACCTGCATTAACTACAAAAACAACTCATGCAAACAGACCATTCACTGTAAATTCAACCATGCATTATTTTTGCAATTCAGAGCACAGTTGCAGACCATCTGGCCATTTTATTTACTCGCCCAAGCTGAATTTTACAAAATGTGTTCATTTGTAGCCCAGACTGTACATATGCGAATAATGGTTTGACATGCATTAAGTTCATAAAAACACATGCACACACATTTCGACACAGCCTCAGCTGTGAAATTAAAATATCCAGCTTGTGGACAGCATGAGCTTACAGGGTTTCCTCTCTGCACCTCTCAATGGCAGAGACTGAGGAATCTGATCTGAGTCATGTGATTATGTGAGTAGTGAAGTTGGGTTATCTTCCATTCAGCGGCGGATAGTTTGCACGTGGGATGCGTAGGACTGTTTGTATGCAAGACCGTTTCAAGTTTTGACTATGCATGTAGTAACATTAACCAGTTGGCTTTAAAACAGGTGTGTTCAGACTCCATTGAGATGACAGCTAGATATCTACCTTATCTCTTTTTTTTAAGGCATTATACGCGAATATTTCATGTTTATTGTTCAGAGACTGATTAACTATTTGATAAACTATTGTCTAACATTAACACTTTAAAACTGTTGCAGTGGGTTGTTTTTTATATCTGCAAGTTGAAGCGTTCCCAGTAACATAATATTTAGCTCCTGGAATGTGAATTTACCAGGGGAACCCTATCAAAAATCATGTATTTTAGGCCCTACCCTCGTGTTCCTACCTGAAACACGATTGAGCTAGTTTAGGGCTAATTAGAATATCAGTTGGGTGGATTTTGCTGTAAAAACCTGGCAACCCTGCCAACACTGCTAAATATTTGGTGTAGAAATCATTTTTTACTCAGAAATTGCTAGTAAGTTTTTCAACTTTGAAAAATCATTTTTACAGTATATTTAATAGATTTTTTTTTAATGTATATATATTTATTGTAAGAAAATGGCAAAAATCCAACAAATCACACAATGTCATTTTTAAAAACAAAAGCACATTTTGTGCATTTTTCTTTTTTTGTACATAATTCATTAAAAAATTTACTTTTAACATGCTGGGCTCTACAGATCTTTTCAAAAATGTATTCCATGTTTATTGTTTGGAGACCCATTAGATATACCTGATAAACTATTATCTAATATAAATTTCATTTCATTTCATTGTAGTTAAATATTGTCTATACTCATTGTTGCCAAGTCCACAGAATTGGGCTACTTTAACACTGTTGCCACAGGTTGTTTTTCCATGTCTGCAGGTTGAAGCATCCCCAATAATGTGATAATTTTATCAGGGAAACCCTGCCCAGTGTATTTTACCCCTAGAAGGCAATTTTTAACCCCTTTCTACCTGAAATGTGTCAGTTTATGGCTAATTTGAGTATCAGTTGGGTGGGTTTTGTTGTGAAAACTTGGCAATCCTGTCTGCACTGCAAAATAAATTGGTGTAGAAATAATTTTTTACTCAGAAATTGCTAGTAAATTACCACAAAAAAAAAAAGAAAGATTTTTTTCCCCAAAAAGTACTCCAATAATTTTTTTACAACTTTGAAAAATAATTTTTTACAGTGTATTTAATAGATTATTTTGTATTTATTTATTGCAAGAATATGGCCAACAAATCACAAACTGTCTTTCTTTTAAAACTTTTTTAAGACACGTTTATTGTTCGGAGACCCATTTGGTATGTTTGATAAACTATTATCTAATATACATTTAATTTCATTTATTTTATTTTAATGTCATTTAATAGAATTTAATTGTAGTTAAATATTGTCTCCACTCAGTGTTGCCAAGTCTGTAGTTTTCCTGCAGACTTGGGCTACTTTAACACTGTTACCGAGGGTTGTTTTTTATGTCTGCAGATTATAGCATTCCCAATAACATGATAATCAGCCCCTGGAATGCAAATTTTACCAGGAAAACCCCACCAAAAACCATTTATTTAATGCCCTCAAAACTGTGATATATTTGATAAAATATGATCTGATATTAATTTAATTTAATTTAAAAAACATTAAAATTTAATTTAATTTAATTGTAGTTAAACATTGTTCCTGCAGAATTGGGTTAATTTAGTGCTGTTACCGTGGGCTGTTTTTCATGTCTGCAGATTAAAATGTTCCCAATAACATGATATTTAGCTACTGGAATGTGAATTTTACCAGGGAAACCCCACCAAAAAAGGTGTATTTTACCCCTGCAATGCGATTTAGTTTTGAGTAACAGTTGGGTGGGTTTTGTTAAGAAAGTCTGGCAGCCCAGTCTTAAAAAAAAAAAAAAAAAAAAAAAAAAAAAAATAGGTGTAGAAATTGTTTCTTTACTCAGAAATAAAATTCACAAGTAATTACAAAAAACATGTGATTTTGAAGCAGACTGAAATAGTATTTTCTTGTAATTTTTGATTTATTTACAAAATCATTTAATTGATTTATATATATATATATATATAGATAGATAGATAGATAGATATAGATATAGATATAGACATAGATATATATATATATATATATATATATATATATATATACATATATATTACAAGAAAATGTCAAAATCCAACAAATCACAAACTGTCATATTTTTTTTTTAACACAAATACGTTTTGTGCATTTTTTCCATTTTTTATGTACATAATTTGTAAAAAATTTCTTGTCAGACTTTTTTTCACTTTTAACCTGGGCACTAATCGATATGCCATGGCTTTTACCTTTATGAGTCTTTTATTGAATGCGCTTCTGTGTTTTCCTACAATAATTTGCAATCTGCTGTTTTGATGTTGATTTCAGTGAGCGAATTGGCTGAACTCATTGGCAGGTTAACTGAATCTGGGCGATGTGCTGCCTCTCAGATTCCAAGCGGGCAGCAGGGGTTACCGGACCCCTCTGGCAAACACTACCTTTGCTTGGGGGAGCAGAGAGTGTGTTTTGAAGGCGCTGACCCACCGAGAGATCAGAACTTCCCCTGTTATTTGTACAGCCGTCTTGCTGCAGCGGAACCATAATGACCTGTCATGCTAAATGATGTGAGGGAGTGAATTTGATACCGTCCCACTTCTGCAAGCGGGAGCTGTTTGCTTTGCCACGCGCTTACAGAAATTTCTGTAATACCCCACGCTTCAAAGATGGATTTTTATCCAGTCAGTTTAGAATGTACATTAAAATGTCTCCTTTCACCATTTGTAATTATAGAATTGTGTATTTACATGAATAGCTAGTATATTTCACAAATGATTACAAAGAATCAGCAAGTGACATTGTGCAGAATTTCCATAATACAAGCTAGAAGCTCTTCTCAAACCAGAAAAATGATCCGAAAAGAAGCTATACAGGACACAAACCTTAAAAAACAAAAACAGCTTAAACATTTTAAATTTCTCATGCATGACTGATTATTTAAATGCTTTTCGTTGAAGCTTAAGATGAAATCTGCACATCCATACTGTCATCTGCATTTCTTTTAATGCCACTGCAGTCCCACATGTGGAATGTAACCCCCCCCCCACCCCCCAGCAGAGACTATGGAGCAAAAACCACCATATTATCATTCAGCAATCAAAGAGACAACTCAAAATGGAAAATTCTTTGTTGAGATGCCAAGATTCATGAGAGATTCAGAAGACAAGAGATTCATGACAAGAAAAAGCAACATCCCTAAAGACCGTCTGTTTTCTAAGGATTTTAGGGGCTTAACAACACAGGCTTTAAGCTTTGTAATCTTTGTAATCTTAGTAGTTACGTTCTATTATAACTAACAGAAACTACAGAGCAGAAGATGACAATATGTTTTCCTTCTCTCTCTTGTTAGATGTGGTTCATGCCTCGTCTAGTCAAAATATATTCACAAGGCTTTCCATGGTTTAATACATGTTTTGCTCACCACACAATAGTGATTTGCATGATTAGGGTGAAAATCATTACATAATCTATACTGAAAAAAAAAGGCTTTGAATTTTCACTCAAAAATTGCTAGTAAGAAATTGCAGGCAAGGGATTGTATTTAAATCAACTTTTGAAGTATAAAAATGGAAACATTTTAAAATCTACTCCAGTAATCTTTGTTTTATTTACAGTTTCAAAAAAACATGACATTTCCAGTCATCCTTGATTACTGGATAAAGATAAAAAAAAAAAAACACTAAAAAATGTTACAGACTTGTGAATTCAAGCTGTCTTATATGTTTTCCTTTTTTAAGATTATGTACTTCTAATCAATTTCAAAAGTACTTACTGTACACAAAACTGCTAAATAGTCAAGATCTAAATAGTAGATCTGTATGACCACACAGACACTTTCTCACATTTGTGTGATAAATCAAACAGGTGGCGATTTTTGCTGACCAGCTGTGATAAAATGAAACCTTAAAGAGAGTTTCTACAAATATTTTCCTCACGTTTGGTGTTTATTCCTTAACTTTTCGCTCTGCTGGCTAATGGACTTGTTTATTGTGCTATTTATCTCTCTGATCTCTATGAAAAACGTCTGGGGTTTTGGGACATTTTCAGTAACAGGGTGTGTTTGTGTCTCAAATGGAGAACAAGCCTCTTTGATTTTTTTTTTACTATCCATTCTCTGACTCATTCTTGGTCTCAGTTTGACGTATTGTTTTGGTTGGCGTAATTGTTGATGCATTTGTCAGTGTGTGATGTTCAGAGTCGCTTTACTCTCTGCGCTTGCATGGTGTAAACAACACATTCAAAGCCATAAAATGCACGACAAAAGAGCTGTCGTCTTTGCATGTTTTGTCATTTTTCCTTTCTGTTTCCCAAGCACACATGTAGAAATACAGACACTCATCCCATGACCCACCTTTGACTCACCTGCGACAGCTCTTCCTGAGGGCACCGGAGAACATTATTGTTGCTAAACAAACCGCAGAGAGCAGATCAGCTGGTTCACATGACCTGTGCCCCTTTGCTTCTTTCTGGAGTGCCCTTAACCTTAACAGAAGCACATCGGAAAGCACTGATGTCGTGTCTGAAAGAAACAGCTGTATGTTTTGTCTCTGAAAAATTGTGTTAAAAACAGTAAAATTTTGAAACATTTTTACTATTTAAAATAGCTGTTTTCTATTTTAATATATTTTAAAATGTCATTTATTGCTGTGATTTCAAAGCAGAATTGCAGCATTATTACTCTAGTCATTTGATCCTTCAGAAATCATTGTAATATTCTGATTTGCTGCTCAAAAAACATTTATTATTATAGTTTTAATTTTTTTTCAGGTTTCTCTAATGAATAGAAAGTTCAGAAGAACAGCATTTATCTGAAATAGAAATCATTTGTAACATTGTAAATGTCTTTATCATCACTTTTGACCAATTTAAAGCATCTCCGCTAAATAAAAGTTTTCATTTCTATAATTTCCTTCCAAAAAAACTGACATTCCAAGTGTATATATAATGTCACAAAAGCTTTTTATTTCAGAAAAATGCTAATCTTTGGACTTTCTTTTCATCAAAGAATCCTGAAAAAATGTACTAAACTGTTAAATATTTATAAAAATTGTTTCTTGAACAGCAAATCGGCATATTAGAATGATTTCTGAACACTCATGTGACACTGAAGACTGAAGTAATGATGCTGAAAATGTAGCTTTGATCACAGGAATAAATTAGGTTTTAAAATGTATTCAGGTAGAAAGTAGTTATTCTAAATAGTAAAAATATTTCACAATATTACTGCTTTTGCTATATTTTGGATTGAATAAATGCAGGCTTGTTGGGCTGAAGAGAATTCTTCATAAAAACCTAAAAAATCCTAAAAAAAAAAAAAAATAGTGTATATATTTTAAATAAAAAATTATATTTACCTAATAATGATATGTCATATAAATATAATATATTTTTAAATTATATTTTTATGACATTTTTCCACAAATGTAAATATTTAATGAAGTATATTTTTATAATTTTATATTGTTCAAATTAAAATAATTAAATATTATTCATCATTGTAATCAGTTATGGATTAACAGTGTTACAAACATGGATATTTCAAATAAAAAACTATACATAATAATAATAATAAAAACACCATTATATATAACTTTTCTTATGCACAGCAAGATAGCATTTGATTAAAAAAAAAGATTTTCCAGGATTCTTTGATACAATTATATATATTAATTAAATTACTGCATATTTTGCATATTTATATTGCATACAAATAGGCTGAAAGAATATTTTTTAGTTATATCTCCCAAGCTTTTCTAGTATGTCTGCAGTCACAGCAAATGCACAGGATGTGCTTTTAATGGATATCTGCCCCCTCGCTTGACCTGGTCCAGACACTTACTGACCTTTGACCCTGACCTTGCCCTCTCTCTTCCCACACCCCTTCACCAGACTCTCTTTCACTCACTAATGCTTTTAATTCAGGCTTTGTTGAGAAAAGCTGCATTTCCCAGAGTTTGCGGACAGGTAGGCATGTGGAAGCATTTTGATGGATATGAGAGAAGTCACACAACAATTTCTGAAACTTTGTATAAGCAACTGTTCTTCATGAACTTTATCATATTTTTTGAGAGATAAATACTGATGATAATGTGGTAAACTTTTTTTTTGCATGAAATGGACTGTTTTGGATATTTTTTTTTCTGATGCCTTTCATGTCACCACTCAGGATAGTCAGTAGAGTTTGATGTTGTAAGCTGCTTATGGTGCCAGTCAGCATTGTCATAATGTAATTTTCCTGCCATCACATTCCTTCCACAGCTATCATTGTTTATTACAATAAAAATTCTGCCAGTCACACTTCCCAGAAGTTGAAGCGACTGGGACTCTTGAGGGCACTAAAACACAAATCATTGTCAGATGTAACTATTTTACAGTGGCATTTTGACATCTTAGCGAACACTCACGGTGGATTCTGCCGTCGTCTCTTAACGTCCAAGTCTTCCACACTTCCACAGATGTTAGGCAACATTACATGTGGAAGTGTTAGAGATTGAATCGTAGGTGAGTTGTTTTAAGTGGTTTGCTTTTGATGGCATTGTTTTGACAGTAATCAAGGCCACGTTCTTGACGTTTACACAGGTGGGGCAACCCTTTAGAGGACTATGCCGAAATATGTGGCTGCAAGTAACGTGTAGCATGTTTAAAATCTTTTCCAAATAGAGCACTTGAGCCTCCCGGCATATACATGCTTGGACCATGTGTGAGAGCCCAGGCCTGAGCCACAGAACACCAACTGTACAGCATCTCTCAAAACGTAAATAAACTGGAGAGGAGTTTGGGTTTGACTCACATGCAATACATTAACCTATCGTTCTATCGTTCTATCTTCTGTCTATCTATTTCTCTCTATCTATCGTTCTATCGTTCTATCGTTCTATCATCTATCTATCTATTGTTCTATCATTCTATCTATCATTCTATCTATCTTTCTATCTATCTGTTTATCTGTCTGTCTGTCTGTCTGTCATCTATCTATCTATCTATCTATCTATCTGTCTATCTATCGTTGTATCGTTCTATCTATCTATCTATCTATCGATCTATCGTTGTATCGTTCTATCGTTCTATTGTGCTATCTATTGTTGTATCGTTCTATCTATCTATCTATCTATCTATCTATCGATCTATCGATCTGTCGTTCTATCTTCTGTCTATCTCTCTCTATCGTTCTATCGTTCTATCATTCTATCTATCATCATTCTATCTATCGTTCTATCTTCTGTCTATCTATCTATCTATCTATCTATATATCGCTCTATCGTTCTATTGTTCTATCATCTGTCTATCTATCTATCTATCTATCTATCTATCTATCTATCTATCTATCTATCTATCGTTGTATCATTGTATCGTTCTATCTATCTATCTATCTATCTATCTATCTATCTATCTATCTATCTATCTATCTATTGTTCTATCTATCTATCTATCTATCTATCTATCTATCTATCTATCTATCTATCTATCTATCTATCTTGTATTGTTCTATCTATCTATCTATCTATCTATCTATCTATCTATCTATCTATCTATCTATCGTTGTATTGTTCTATCTATCTATCTATCTATCTATCTATCGCTCTATCATTCTATTGTTCTATCATCTATCTATCTATCTGTCTATGTATCTCTATCTATCTATCTATCTATCTATCTATCTATCTATCTATCTATCTATCTATCGTTGTATCATTGTATCGTTCTATCTATCTATCTATCTATCTATCTCTATCTATCTATCTATCTATCTATCTATCTATCTATCTATCGCTCTATCTTTCTATTGTTCTATCATCTATCTATCTATCTCTATCTATCTATCTATCGTTGTATCATTGTATCGTTCTATCTATCTATCTATCTATCTGTCTATCGATCTATCGATCTGTCGTTCTATCTTCTGTCTATCTCTCTCTCTCTCTATCGTTCTATCGTTCTATCATTCTATCTATCATCGTTCTATCTATCGTTCTATCTTCTGTCTATCTATCTATCTATCTATCTATCTATCTATCTATCTATCGCTCTCTTTCTATTGTTCTATCATCTATCTATCTATCTATCTCTATCTATCTATCGTTGTATCATTGTATCGTTCTATCTATCTATCTATCTATCTATCTATCTATCTATCTATCTATCTATCTATCTATCTATCGCTCTATCTTTCTATTGTTCTATCATCTATCTATCTATCTATCTATCTCTATCTATCTATCTATCGTTGTATCATTGTATCGTTCTATCTATCTATCTATCTATCTATCTGTCTATCTATCGTTGTATCGTTCTATCTATCTATCTATCTATCTATCTATCTATCTATCGATCTATCGTTGTATCGTTGTATCGTTCTCTTGTGCTATCTATCGTTGTATTGTTCTATCTATCTATCTATCTATCTATCTATCTATCGTTGTATTGTTCTATCATCTATCTATCTATCTATCTATGTATCTCTATCTATCTATCTATCTATCTATCGTTGTATCATTGTATCGTTCTATCTATCTATCTATCTATCTATCTATCTATCTATCTATCTATCTATCTATCTATCTATCTATCTATCTATCGCTCTATCTTTCTATTGTTCTATCATCTATCTATCTATCTCTATCTATCTATCTATCTATCGTTGTATCATTGTATCGTTCTATCTATCTATCTATCTATCTGTCTATCTATCGTTGTATCGTTCTATCTATCTATCTATCTATCTATCTATCTATCTATCGATCTATCGATCTGTCGTTCTATCTTCTGTCTATCTCTCTCTCTTTCTATTGTTCTATCGTTCTATCATTCTATCTATCATCGTTCTATCTATCGTTCTATCTTCTGTCTATCTATCTATCTATCTATCTATCTATATATCGCTCTATCGTTCTATTGTTCTATTATTCTGTCTGTCTATCTATCTATCTATCTGTCTGTCTGTCTATCTATCTATCTATCGTTCTATCGTTCTATCTATCATCTATCTATCATTCTATCTTCTGTCTATCTATCGTTCTATCTATCTATCGTTCTATCTTCTGTCTCTATCTATCTATCTATCTATCTGTCTATTGTTCTATCGTTCTATCTTCTGTCTATCTATCTATCTATCTATCTATCTATCTATCTATCTGTCTGTCTGTCTGTCTATCTATCTATCTATCATTCTATCTTCTGTCCATCTATCGTTCTATCTATCTATCTATCGTTCTATCTTCTGTCTCTATCTATCTATCTATTTATCTATCTATCTGTCTGTCTGTCATCTATCTATCTATCTATCTATCTATCTATCTATCTATCTATCTATCGTTGTATCGTTCTATCTATCTATCTATCTATCTATCTATCTATCTATCATTGTATCATTCTATCTGTCTATCTATCTATCTATCTGTCTGTCTGTCTATCTATCTATCTATCGTTCTATCTATCATCTATCTATCATTCTATCTTCTGTCTATCTATCGTTCTATCTTCTGTCTCTATCTATCTATCTATCTATCTGTCTATCTGTCTATTGTTCTATCGTTCTATCTTCTGTCTATCTATCTATCTATCTATCTATCTATCTATCTATCTATCTATCTATCTATCCATCAACTCTTTCTGTTGTTCCATCCATCCATCCATCAGTCTAGCAATCATATGTTTGTTCTGTTGTTTTATCTATTGTTTTATCAAGCATTTTATTTAGGTATTTCCACTTTCTGTTTTTCCATCCATCCATCCATCATTCACACATCACAAGACTTGTACGATAAGAGACGATGGCAGAATCTACGTTCATTAAGATGTCAAAATGCCACTGTAAATTGATTAGTATTTTAGTGCCCTCAGGAGTCCCAGTCGCTTCAACTTCTAGGAAATGTGACTGGCAGAATCATCTATCAGTCTATCTCTCGTTTATTTGTTCTGTTGTTTGTTTGATTGTTTGTTTGTTTGTTCTAAAAGTTTGTTCTGATGTTCTCTTTCTCTATTGTGTCTTTTTTCTAATGGTTTTTCGAAAGCCATTTCGAATGGTTTTCTTATAGGAGGTGTAGTATGGAATGGATATCTGAAAACAGATGGAGTGATCTGGAAGACAAATGTGGTGGTCAGCACTTGGGCTCAGAGGGACGAACCTGGGAAAACGTTGTTTAGCACATCTGCATGCTCTCTTTGCATGATTGCACACAATCCCATACTCATACAGAACGAACGAAGAGTGATGGAAGAGCTCTGGTTATGTCTTGTGTCACATATGCAGTTTAGGCACTTCTGTTCTCTACCTTTTTTCTCTGTTATTTCTTGGCATGACTCAGAAATGAGGCTTAAGCAAAGGTTTGCAGTCCAGGCCATCTGTGTTGACTTTTCTGATAGAGCCATCTGAAACTTTCATTAGCTTCATCAGTTATGTCATATACACTCAGCTTACCTCCAGGCCTTGAAACATTGCTTTTCATATTAATAACTACATTTTATTTCTGTTATTGTTAGTACTGGATGACTCCAGTCATAACTATTCACAGACTGAATCGTTGATCTGATTTTGCTTTCCATTCAGACAATACCTGCAGGACATAATTAGACCAGGCTATTGTGCTGACCTATAGCAAGAAAGGTGAAACTAAACACCAGCGCAGAACTTCTCCATTCGTCTCTCTTGAGGCTCTACCTTCTCTGGGATATGCAGACTAAATGATGTCAAACTCTCCAGATTTTGCCCTGAAGAACTAGAGTTGTTTCAATGGATCTGCACTCATGTCAACTTTATTTTAAATACACTCCCTGCTAGAAAAATCAGGTCACACTTGCCTAAGGTGGCCAAGCTTTTGAAACATGGTTAATCAGTTCCCTACAATGTGCCAGCTTCAACCAGAGCCAACAGAATATCCACCAAAACCAAAAACCAGCTGACTCATGGCCAGCTAGAAACCATTATGACTTTATAAATGCATGCCATTGTAGGAAAAAAACCTGAAATTAATCTTTTTAAGATGATGCTTTCAGTATGACAATCATGAAAAAATAGCCTTTTTTGGTTTATTGTTTGGTTTATCTCACCAGCCGGTCTTTCTGTTTTAAACTGATTTTTCCCAGATTGTTATTGTGAGGTTAGATCAGCATGACTAATTAAGACGACTTTGACCACTCAATTCGTGCAGATTCTTGCTAAATGAGGCAGATCCAGTATATACTGTAGCACAGGAAACCTTATATACAAGGTATACACTGTATAGAATGCAAGTTAAGCCCTTTACAGAATTATCTATCTATCTATCTATCTATCTATCTATCTATCTATCTATCTATCTATCTCTTTCTGTTGCTCCATCCATCCATCCATCCATCCATTCATCCATCCATCATCTCTCTCTCTCTCTCTCTCTCTCTCTCTCTCTCTCTATATATATATATAATTTAAAAATTATTTGTATTAAAATAATTGGAATTAATGTTTTCATTATTAATTCTGATAAATGTTAATAGGTGATTAATAAAATTAAATCATTAATTAAATAAAAAATATAATTATAATAAAAATATAATTGTTGAAAAATTATTTAAATTATTTGTATTAAATTAATTAGAATTTAATTAGTAATTATTTTAATTATTATTATTGATAAATTAATGCATTAAATAATATAACATTTTATAATATTTTAGGTATACTGTGCAGCATTCTATTTAATTTTCTAATGTATTACTAGTATTCTACAGAGATGTTGCAAACCACATGCTCAATCATTTAAAATTATTTCAATTATTTGTATTAAAAATAATTAGAATTAATTCTTTAATTATTAATTGTTACGGGGAGAACGAGACGAGAGGCGAGCGGATCCATGCGCAAGCTTTTATTGGATTGGCGGGACAAAGACATAGTCGTACAGGCAAGGTCGAGGCAGGAGCAGACAGGAATAATACAGGCAGTAGAAGAGAATGGTCCAATAAACGAGAGCTATAGTCCAAAAGGCAGGCGGCTAGACAGAAGAGAACGGGAAACCAGGCGGGAGATCCAAAAACCAGGAACTAGGAATACACTAGGAAATACTAACAAAACAACAATACAATAATACAACCAACCGTGAAGTGCACTGAGGAGGAGCGGGGTTTTTATAGGACGCCTGATTGGTCACGGGGACTGACGCAATCAGAGCGGTGGAGGATGGGAGATGCAGTCCGAGATGCATAGTGACAGTCAGAGTGTGTAAGTGATGCGAGAGTGACATCTGGTGGTTAGTGGACAATGGGACATAGACCAGATTTGTGACATAGCCCCCCCCCAAGGAGCGGCTTCCAGACGCTCCAACAGAGTAACAGTTCAGGGGAGCGGTGGGGCGGGAGCGAGACAGGGCGAGGGCTGGAGGACCAGGTCCCTGCGGAGGACCCGGTGATTGAGGCAGGACCGGCAGCACAAAGGCCCTCCAGGACGGAGCCGGGGCGGAGCATGAGGCACAGGCGTACTCCAGGGCGGAGCTGAAGGTAGAGCAGTCCTCCACGGCAGAACCGGAGGTGGAGCAGGACTCCTCCAGGGCGGAACTGGAGGCGGAGCAGGACTCCTCCAGGGCGGAACTGGAGGCGGAGCAAGACTCCTCCAGGGCGGAGCAGGACTCCTCCAGGGCGGAACTGGAGGCGGAGCAGGACTCCTCCAGGGCGGAACTGGAGGCGGAGCAGCCCTCTGGGGCGAAACAGGAATCTGCGTCACGGTCTGGGACCTGGGGAAAGCAGGGACAGAGGAGGCAGACAGAATAGGGGAGAAGGCGCAGCAGCCCTCCAGGGCGGAACAGGAGGCGGAGCAGCCCTCCGGGCGGAACAGGAGCCTGCGTCATGGTCTGGGACCTGGGGAGAACATGGACAGAGGAGACAGACAGAAGAAAGGGAGAAGCAGAGAGTTTAGAGTTTAACGCCCCCTCCATAAGAGGTTCTACAGCTGACGCTGACACCTCTGGAGGCATTGGCGCAGCTTCTCCGACGGGGAAGGCCTCTGGGGCAGACTCGAGACCAGACGGGACCTCTGGAGCAGGCTTGAGATCAGACGGGAGCTCTGGAGCAGGCTTGAGATCAGACGGGAGCTCTGGAGCAGGCTTGAGATCAGACGGGAGCTCTGGAGCAGGCTTGAGATCAGACGGGAGCTCTGGAGCTGGCTTGTGACCAGGCGGGAGCTGGGACGGAGCAGGAAACCGCGTTATGGTCTGGGACCTGGGAAAAGCAGAGACAGAGAAGGCTGACAGAACAAGGGGAGAAGCAGAGAGGTTATTGGGGGATGCCGCCTCCATGGGAGGATCTACAGCCAAGGCTGACACCTCAGGAGGCATTGGCATGGCTTCTCCAAGTGAGGGGAGCTCTGGAGCCGACTTGTGACCAGACGGGGCCTCAGGGATTGACTTTGGAACAGACGTGACCTCAGGAGCTGACTTGTGAACAGGCGTGGCCTCAGGGGCACAGTGTGCAGCCCACACACACCAAATGGCAACCGCCATTAAAGGAAGAGCAGCATCGGGAGGTTGTGGTGGATCCAGTACGCTGGCTATCATGATAGGCCGTGATCTTGGGATGTCTGACGAGATGTGACTTGACTTAGGGTCATCGGACGGGGCGTGACCTGACTCTGGGCGGTCAGACGAGACGTGACCTGACTCTGGGCGGTCAGACGAGACGTGGCCTGACTCTGGGCGGTCAGACGAGACGTGGCCTGACTCTGGGCGGTCAGACGAGACGAGACTTGACTCTGGGCCGTCAGGAGGGACGAGACTGGATCCTGGGCCGTCAGGCGGGACGAGACTGGACCCTGGGCCATCAGGCGGGACGAGACTGGACCCTGGGCCGTCAGGCGGGACGAGACTGGACCCTGGGCCGTCAGGCGGGGACGAGACTGGACCCTGGGCCGTCAGGCGGGACGAGACTGGACCCTGGGCCGTCAGGCGGGGACGTGACTGGACCCTGGGCCGTCAGGCGGGACGTGACTGGACCCTGGGACAGCAGCAACAACTTTGTTTGGCTCATGAAGATCAGCTGTGGTCTGACTTGGTTCTTGGAGATTGGCTGTGACTTGACTCGATTCGTGAAGAACAGTAGTGAACTGCTTTGACTCATGGAGACCAGCGGTGACTTGACTTGGCTCATGGAGATCAGCAGTGACTTGATCTGACACGTGAAGACCAGCAGTGACTTGAACTGGCTTGAGAAGATCATAGACTTCACTTGACTCAGGAACCACGGCTGTTACCTTGCTTGACTCAGGAATGACCGCCTTGACATTGCTGGACTTGGAAGCCTGACTGGACTTGGAAGCCTGACTGGACTTGGAAGCTACAGCCATAGCCTGACTTGACTCTGGAGCAGCGGCTGAAGCTTGACTTGGCTCTGGAAAAACAGCAGCAGCTTGACTTGGCTCATGAGGACCTGCTGTAACCTGGCTTGGCTCCTGAAGAACAGGTGTGACTTGGCTTGACTCGTGGGGGACAGCTGTGGCTTGGCTTGACTCGTGAGGGACAGCTGTGACTTGGCTTGACTCGTGAGGAACAGCTGTGACTTGGCTTGACTCGTGAGGAACAGCTGTGACTTGGCTTGACTCAGGGGTAGCCGCCGCGACATGGAGCGCCACTTTAGCTGCCCGTACTGTCATTAGGGGTGTGTCCAGCACGTGGGCCATCATGACCACAAGTGGCGTCCGGGCGCTGACCACAGGTTCTGGAATGGCAGCCATATTGTGGAGCGGCTTGGAGACGGCGGCCATCTTGTGCATTGGCTCTGGCGTGGCAGCCATCTTGTGCAGTGGCTCTGGCGTGGCAGCCATCTTGTGCAGTGGCTCTGGCGTGGCTGTAATTTGACTTGACACAGGAACTACAGTTCTGGCTTGATTTGAAACAGGAAAAACAGTTTTAGCTTGACTTGCCTTAGGAAGAGCAGCTCTGACTTGACTTGATGCAGGAAACACAGCCCCAGCTTGACTTGACACAGGAACAGCAGCAGTAAACTTGCTTGACTCAGGAAATACAGCTGCAACTGGACTGGACTCGGAAACGTGACTTGACTCAGGAAACACAGCTGCAGCTTGACTTGACTTGGAAACTCGACTTGACTCAGGAAATGCAGCTGTAACTCCATATAGCTCTGGTATGGCAGCTGTGACGTGACGGGGCTCTGTTTCCGCCGCCATCTTGTGAACGGGCTCCGCCATCGCCGCCATTGTGTGAGCGCGCACCGGCGCTGCCGCCATCTTGTGAACGGGCACCGCAGTCGCCGCCATTTTGCGAACGGGCACTGCTGTCGCCGCCATAGCTTGAGCGCGCTCCTGCACGGCCGCCATTTCACGAGCGATCCAGGCGGCAAACGTGGTTTTGGCGTCGTGATCCGGCGTAACCACCAATCTGCGAGCGGGGTGCGGGGCTGCCGCGTCCGCGTTGTCGCGTTCCCCCTTCTCGACCCCCACAGTACACGGCGAGCCCACACACAATAACGCAAAGTTTAAAAAAGCAGCCAGAGATGAGCGCGGACCCTCGCGTCTCAGCCTCGTTTTTAAAGGATCGTTTATGCCATCACAAAATATTTCCATGATTGTACAGTCCGGGAGGGTGGAATAATTCGAGATGGCCAGAAACTCACGGATATGCTGTTCTAGAGTGCGTGGTCCTTGCTTGATCCGGAAAAGAATCCTGTCTGTGTCCATATCTGTCGATTGTCCGGGTGTGAAGCTGCTGGATCCTTGTGTGACGGTTGGTTCTGTTACTGGGAGAACGAGACGAGAGGCGAGCGGATCCATGCGCAAGCTTTTATTGGATTGGCGGGACAAAGACATAGTCGTACAGGCAAGGTCGAGGCAGGAGCAGACAGGAATAATACAGGCAGTAGAAGAGAATGGTCCAATAAACGAGAGCTATAGTCCAAAAGGCAGGCGGCTAGACAGAAGAGAACGGGAAACCAGGCGGGAGATCCAAAAACCAGGAACTAGGAATACACTAGGAAATACTAACAAAACAACAATACAATAATACAACCAACCGTGAAGTGCACTGAGGAGGAGCGGGGTTTTTATAGGACGCCTGATTGGTCACGGGGACTGACGCAATCAGAGCGGTGGAGGATGGGAGATGCAGTCCGAGATGCATAGTGACAGTCAGAGTGTGTAAGTGATGCGAGAGTGACATCTGGTGGTTAGTGGACAATGGGACATAGACCAGATTTGTGACATTAATATTGACAAATATTCATAGGTGACTTAATTCATAAAATTAAATTAACTATATATATATTATAAAAATTATTTTAATTATGACTAATTATATATATAAAAAGTAAAAATTATTTTAATTATTTGTATTAAATATTGGTACATTTGTATTATTAATTTTTGTAAATTAATGCATTAAATAAGATAATATTTTATAACATTTTAAGTATATTGTGTAGCATTCTAATTAATTATCTAATTGTATGCTAGTATTATACAGAGATGCTACATTTGAATCAATTTGAATTCATAAAATTAAATCATTATATTTAATTTGTTTATAACTAATTATATATATAAAATGTAAACAGAAAAATTAAATTTGTATTGAAATAATTACAAATAATGCTACTAAAATTAATAAATTAATGCAATAAATTATATAATAATTTAATAACATTTTAAGTATATTGTGTAACATTCTAATTAATTTTCTAATTGTTTACTAGTATACTATCTGGATCATTCTGAATCTATCTAAATTAATATCTGAATTAATCAAATAAATCATTATTTAAATAAATTATTAATTATTTATAATTATTGTTAATTTTATTTATAATTTAATATTATTATTATTATTATTATTATTTTAAATCAGTTATCATCTACACAGAACATCTACACAGACAAGCATGATCTTTACTTGCAGTAATCACAATAAAGCATACTTTAACTCAGCGAATGTATAGAGACCCCATGGCGCAGTTTCCTGTCTTTTGAGACAGAAGGATTTTTTACAAAAGGATTTTTTAATTTTCTAACTGTTTACTAGTATTCTACAGAGATTTTGTGAACCACCTGCTCAATCTCTATCAATAAGAATGTTTTTTATCTGAATTCTTACAATTAAACAATTAATTAAATAGATTCTAATTTCTAATCATTTACTAGTATTCTACTAGATGTTACGAAACACATCAATCTGGATCCATTTGCATGTCAGTGATGTCAGATGTATATCCTTGTGACTGTTCGGGCCTGCTCTGCAGACCACAGATTGTTGACAGGAGTTGGCAGTGGGGAACTTCCTTCAGCCTGTGCTATAACAAGCAAATAACTTAATCAAACGCAGCAAGGCCTTCACTTTCAACTCTGCAGTTGTCAGACACAGGGGGTAAGAAGGGGCACCCTTTACATCCCAGACTTGAGGAGACAGACGGGGGACAGAGACACAGCTGCTGCCCCTGAGGAGATGGAGGTCGCTAGGCTAAGAGCCGTGAAGGACATGGAGTGGTTGAATGCAACAAGATTCTTTGCTATTAAGCAATTTATAACAAACATGCATTTAGATCTCAGTTTCTACAGACTGAGATGGTTCATATAGAATTTGAGACTGCTGAGATTAAGTGAATTGATTTAGAGGATTTAGGATTTCATTTTAGGATTTGGTTCATGAGATTGTGGACTTGTTCTGCATTACATTTCTTTTTACATTGTGAAACTACAACCTCTATAAATCTCTGTGGAAAAACGCAAGAGATGAAATACACAGACAAGGCAGCAGTTACACAGCTAGTGTGCACCATGTGCTTTCATTTGTTTGCAGTAGCGGTTAAAACCTTTCCATCTTTGTGAAAAGAGAGGACAAACAGTCCATTTTTCATTTATTTATATCACTTGTACGCACATCACATCGTAATTTAAATTTCCAAACCCCTAAGTAGAACTTCCCAGTAGAACTCGAAAAGCTCTTGAAATAACATGTAGTACACACTTAATTATTTAAAGGGGTCATCGAATGCCCATTTTCCACAACTTCATATGATTCTTTAGGGTCTTAATGAAACATCTATAATATACTTTGGTTAAAAAGTCTCAATGGTAGTGTAAAACAACACCCTTTTTACCTTGTCAAAGTCAGCTCTGCAAAAGTCAACCCATTTTAAGGGGTTGTTCCTTTAAATGCAAATGAGCTCTGCTCACCCCACCCCTCTCTTCTCTCTGTGGAGTGACGAGCCTGTTTTCTTTAGCCGCATTTAGCCACGAAACTGGCTAGCTAGCACGTTATTAGGATAGGTGATTGCAGAGATTTATTAAAAAAAACCTTATACTCGCTTCTGCTGTAGGTGAAGCTGGATCACGAATCATTTGCACGAACATAGACGCATTTATGTAGATCGGGGGCGCATTGCCTTCACCAACAAATGTAATCCACTGCGTCTTCGGCAGCAACACAAGACCTCAATCGCTCAGTTGGAGATATTCTTGTCTAACTTACATCCCTGCTCCGGCATTGAAACAATGGAGGTCTGACTGTTACAGCTGATCTGAGGTAAGACGCTCATGTCAATCAACTATCGTGGGAGCGGCCTCTGTGGGTGTGACGCCACAATGACAGGCATCTGAGAAAAGGGGAATATTATTTTAACAGATTAATTAAAAACCACTGCATGGATTTTTACCATTATAGGGTAGATTTGTACATACACTGCCAACACACATTAATGTTCAAACAACATGTAAAAGTGAACTTTGCATCCAATGACCCCTTTAAAAAAAAAAAAAAAAGGTTGTTTTTTATCGGTGAAATTTAAAGTCAGTTTGACCTTTCTTGCCATCACAACCGTTACTGAATAAACCGAACACGTATTTGGAAAAAGTGGAGAACTGTATACATTCAGATAGCTGATACATAAATCATGTCTTCTGTTCTGTATACATGAGTAGCTCTTTCCCTTCCTCTACACTTTCCCTCGATGATCAGCTACTGTAAACTGAACGTTGTAATGTTCAAGATGTCCGTCAGTGTTCTTCTAAACTGCTCATCTTGTGTTGGATGTGTAACCTGCATAAACCATCTGCATTCGCCCCAATGTAAACCTTTTTGAGATTAATAATCACAATTAAACCTCAAGGGAAATATTGGACAATTCTGCAATAAACATGTAGATCTTGTGGGAAAGAAGTGCTTTAAAGCCTCGTGTGCCAGTGGTGTTTTGGGTCAGCTGCAGATTTAGTCTCCTTATAATCAATGTTGCAGCATCTGTAAAGCTCAACCGCAAACAGTAAACACACACAGCAGCTCTGAAGCAGCCGACATTCATCACTCTTAAAGCTGCTCGTCTTCCAGGCTGATTAGTGTAACGTCTACGGCTTAGACAGCGGTTAAAGAGCAGATCTCATTTGTTACAGATGTGTATTTCATAAAAGATGTTCGTCCTTTCTGATAGCTGGACTGTCATATAGGCATCATATTGGCTGCATCACTCTGTCATTGGTTGATTGCTCTAGGCTCCTCCCACTCTTCCTGCACCAGTCAGAACCTTGAACGTTTATTGATCCCAGCTGCAGTGCTGTAGAGGAGGTTTGAAAGCTCTTGTGGTCGATCAGCGCGATGGTGGTCAGAACACAGTATTGTCTGGCTGTCCACTTTTGCCTTAAAATCTTTATCTATATTTCCTGCTTGTGGTCTGGTAATATCTTTTTTCCTCCTTTGATCTTCCGTTTCTTTTGTTTTGTGGCCTTTATTTGGGATCCACAGTGGGTATTATGGCTCCACCACACCTATGGGAAAAGTTTTCGTGGGTGTGTTTTTTTTTGATAATAGTTTTTTCCCACAACATTGAAACAAACCATCATCTGAGGGGGTCGTTTAACCGATGCCATTTTCAGCAAAAAATGTAAGCTTTTTATGCCTTTTGGCCATTAATTTTCACAACAATAGCAAGTTTTGAAAAAGGGTTACAAGTACAAGTTTTTGCCAATGATACCATTACCGTCTCGTCAATTTGTAAAAACAGTTATTAGAGTGTTAATAGAATTTCCAACAAAAGACATTCTACTGTAACTTTACAAATTCATGTCAACTTATTCTACTAACCCTGACCCTAAGAATCCACTAATACTCTGAGAGTTAGTTGACATGTAGTTGCAAATTAATGAGAAATAGGCTACTTGACATGTAGTTGCAAAGTTACTTATAGTTAGTTGAATATCTAAAGTGGATGAGACATACAGTTGAAGTCAAAAGTTTACATACACCTTGCAGAATCTGCAAAATGTTCATTATTTTACCAAAATATAAGGGATCATGCAAAATGCATGTTTTTTTTTTTTTCATTTTTATATTTCATATAAAATATGTTTACATATAGTCATACACATACACAAGAGAAAATGATAAATGAATTTATAAAAATGACCCTGTTCAAAAGTTTACATATACTTGATTCTTAATACTGTGTTGTTACATGAATGATCCACAACATGAGTCCCTTGTTTGTCCTGAACAGTTAAACTGACTATTACAGAAGGTTCAAACGCTCACTGATGCTCCAGAAGGAAACACACGGGGGGGTGAAAACTTTTTGAATTTGAAAATCAGTGTAAATTTGACTTATTTTGTATTCTGGGGAACATGTAAGTATCTTCTGTAGCTTCTGAAGGACAGTACTAAATGGAAAAAATATGATATTTACGCAAAATAAGAAAAATGTACATATCTTCATTCTGTTCAAAAGTTTTCACTCCCCTGGCTTTTACAGTTTTTCTCGATTGCTAAAACACTATAACCAGTCTTTTAAACTAAAATTTCAAAACCATAATGCCATTTTTCAAAAAGCACACCCATTTCCCTGAACTATAAACACTATTCCCCTACTTTAACACATGAGTCAGATTTGTGAACTGTTACTGCAAAACTCTACACACAAATCCCTACATTTCTTAGTGCTTACCCCATGTGGTCATTTAGAAAGCACTAGTATTCAATATTGTTCACTAAAGTCTGCAAAGTTTGAGCTCAATTAGCACACAATTACCCAAGTGGAAACACTAGGAGTCAAAATTTATCACACACCAATCAGAACCTTCGATGGAGATAAAAGGGCCAAAGTCAGCTTACAGTTAGGTGCATTTCTCAGATCAGAAATGAAATTCTCAAAACTACTTGTTCAACCTCCACATCATCTAGTCACTTGTGCACATCATAAAATTTTTCTAATTTTTTAAAAACAAATTGCGTTTGCTTTGGTATGTTCATGCAACTGATTATGCAACTGATTTGTCTGCGGTTTCCTACATTATCAGTTCCTATTGTTATGTTGCTCAAAATGTATTACATGTATATAGTTCTCTGTGCTATAGTCTTACCCCTCAAAATATCAAGTCATTAGCTCATGGAATATGTCTTTACAGTAAATGCTAAATTTTTGATCTAGTTGTCATAAACTGTCAAGCATATTCTACACATTTCTATTAGACCTTTTGTAAATTTGCCATGAATTGTTCAAGTGAATATTGACTTTCACTAATGTAGAAACTACAGATCAACCAATGATAAAGCAGTTCTCTGAAACAGCTCAAAGGTACATCTCAACATCTCATGAACCTTCAACTAGAAAGCACATATAGACAGAGGACAACACAAGAGTTACAAATTCTGACAGTGGACTTTCTAATTTATATTTCCGCCTTTACTCTTTTTTTTTTTCTTTTCTATTTCACAGTGACTTTGTAATGTATTTGTGTTTTATTTATTTCTTTTTTTTATCTATATATATATTTTTTTTTTTTGTCAGACGACTACTAAAATTGTAAGTGTGAATCCTATCCGGTCTTTTTCAGTCATAAACCCCGCATACAGTAATGTGAAATTTCAAGAGGAAGAGTAGGAGGTAAAAGAGAAAGAGGATGAGACGAAGGAGGAGGATGATGACAACAACATGGAAGAGAAATAGGAAGGGCAAGGGCAAGAAAACAAGCAGTCTCATATATTTTAGTTGATGCATGCCAGGGTTGGATCAGGCTTGCAAGAGGATTTTACCACTGCTGCCTGTCCAGGGCCAATTTAGTCTGTGATGTTGAGGAGGTTCTTTGGCCTGTTCCAGACCAAAGACAGGATGCTGGGGCAGAACAATTATTGTTGTTGTCTACAGTACAATAAATTAAGGATTAAAACACTTGCAAATGCATACATTTGTTGTGTTCATCATGTGAATTTTTTTTTTTTCAAGCAACACTTGTTACCAGTTTTCGTAGTATTGTTTTGAATTGATCTCATCAGTGTGTAAAACTGTGTTGTAGTGTGTGTGTTTTTGAGGGTTTGTGTGTCATGTCTGAGAACAAAGTTTGTTTTTTTCAGCAAGATTGAATTGTTTTGAGTGGAGAGCTTCATTTTGACCTGAATATAGTAAGTTCGGGGAATTGAGTTAGAAGTTACGGATTTGTGTTTAGAGTTTTGAAAAAGCGAGGCATAATTTCAAGAAATGTGTTTAAGCAATTGAGAAAAACTGTAATGCATTGTTTTTCTTTCTGAAGCATCAGTGAGTGTTTGAACCTTCTGTAATAGCTGCATATGAGTCCAGTTGTCCTCAGTGTGAAAAGATGGATCTCAAAATCATACAGTCACTGTTGGAAACTTGCTGAAAAAGACTGTTGCTGAAAAAACAAAGAATTTGTGGGACCTTAAGGATTTTTCTGAAGAACAGCAGGCAGTTTAACTGTTCTGGACAAACAAAGGACTCATGAACAACTGTCACTAAACAAACAAACAAATACACAGCTGTGGATCATTCAGGTATCAACACAGTATTAAGAATCAAGTGTATGTAAACTTTTGAGCGGGGTCATTTTAATAAATTCAACTATTATTTTCTCTTGTGGCTCTGGTGAAAAAAACAGCATATGCTGGTTCGTATGTTTTGATGCTTGTTTAAGCTGGTCCTTTGCTGGTTTATGCTGGTCATGTAGCTGGTCAAGGACTAGCTTAAACCAGCATCAAAACACGCCTAACCAGCATATGCTGTTTTTTTCACCAGGGGGACTATATGTAAAAGTCTTTTATGTGAAATATCTTATTCAGGTCAGTACTAAATAAAAAATAACATGCATTTTGTATGATCCCTCTTATTTTGATAAAGTAATTAACATTTTGCAGATTCTGCGAGGTGTATGTAAACTTTTGACCTCAACTGTATGTACTGCAGATGAGGTGGCGCTTTAGGGTTGGTAAAAGAACAGAGGCACTTCGTATTAGAGCTGTCACTCAATTAAAAAATGTCACTGAATTAAATAGATATGTTGGTTAATTAATCATTTAATTGTACATAGCTTTCTTTTGGCCCTTTTATTAAAGGTTCATCAGTGTTCCTTGTCTCTGACAAATCTCTTTTTGTGCAAGCTGAAGTTGCCCATCTTAGTTCACTTGAGGAGATGGAAACGGTCTGTGAACATGGATGAGAAGAGGCCGCATAGCTGCACGGTATTTTTCCCTTAAACCGGCTCTGTTTTCTGCTGTTGACTGGCATATTTTATCATACACATCATGACATGTGCTGTTATCAGCATCTGCTCTGCTTCCACACTAACCGGCAGGCCTTTCTGACGTCTCCGTAATTCAATAATCTGTCTTCTGGAATCCCGTCACATGTGTTCCCTTCACTGTCCTCAGGGCCTGCTGTATGTACGGCTTATGGTATTTAAAGCTGGTATGCAAAATGTGATAACATAGACATCAGGTGAGCCTAAAGGTCACTTTGAAAGGCCTCACTCGCTTAATACTCTTAAATAGGTCATATCATAAGGAGTCAAATGTCCCTCGTATTTTTCCTCCAGTCCAAAGACAGCATTCAATGACTTACTAGGGCTGGGTAAAAAAATATTGTTTTTTCGATTTTAATCGATTCCCATTTTTACGAAACGATATCGGTTCTTATCCCAAGAATCGATTAGTCTAGCCTGTTTTCAGTGAATGAACGGAACATAGTAGCACACCTCCCATTCAATAAATCGCAATAAGCTTTGTGCTTTGTTACTTTTGATATGAAACAAAGTCTCAGATTTCAAATTCTGTCCACAGTATTCAAACAATAAATACAGGTTTACCACTGTTTGATGTAGAGTGACAGATCGCTGTAGCACCTCAGTTCAAGAGAAAATGGCAGATTCAACGATATGATTGGTCAGATCGCCTGTCAGTCAAGCTCTCTGTAAAGGGTCAATTGTGAGAAACTCAGAATTGTACGAAAAAAAATAGGTGGAAAAAGGCTTCCATACATGACCCTTTTAGTCTCAAAGTAAAAAAAAAAACAAAAAAGAAAGGAAAACCCTACCACAAAGGAAATAAAGATATAACCCTCAAGGTACAGCTTGTTTCCTATTTTTTAATGCATCTTGGACAAATGCCAATTGTTATGTCTTTCTTCTTTCTGATAGTGGTCTCTCTTTAAAATAACATTAGCATATGTGTTCAGCATAAACTGATAAACGTGTTTTTAACTTAATTTCAGCATAATCATGTTCCTATTTAACTGTGTGCTACATACAAACTCTATTATTTGCGGTTACAGATTTATATAAGTAGCATATGGAGTGTACAGGGCATATCGTGGCCCCTGTTGTACGCTTAAGAAACGGGCCTCCTTTGGCCAGCGGCTAAAGTCAATTATATAAAGCAGATTGCACATTTTCTTGCTTGTAGCTTTTTTCTGTTTTATTTTCTGTGAGAAATTGGTCCATGTGTTTGAATAGGCTGATAGATACGTAGATTTGCAAATGCAATAATTACTTGGCAGGCCACCGGCTTGACCTCCGAGTGCATTCGACAGCTCTAATTGGTCAAAATGATGATTTAGATACAGTTCAACCACAAACTGTTGGTTCTTTTGCTTCTTTGCTTTCAGTGACACATCTGAGGCAAGCTACAAACTTAATACTTAAGTTTACGGGTTTGTTAAAGTCACTAATCCGAAGTATAATAGTAATAAAAGTAATTTTTATGCACCATAATAAATTTTTCAGATGCATTACATTTTATATTAGTTTATATTAGTAGTTGTTTTCCTATCCGTCATTGTTTTCCCTTTTTCCTGTTGCACTTGGATTCTATTATAGTCTGTTACATAGGCCTACAGAAACTGATTTGTGTTAAACCACATCTCCGGTGGACTTTCAGTGTGACCTTTAGCCTCCTTGTGTGGCCTTTTCCCACATGATGAAGTGCCTGGTTCACCGAATCATCATTTCTGGCATTAGCGAATCATAAATCACCTTTAAAAAATGTGGTTGGTTCAGGGTCAGCTTCAACTCGAACACACGTGTAGCGTTGTGCTGTCAACATGAAGGGGATCTCTCACACTCCGACTAATGGATGGCAAATCTGCAGGGCGAATGGTGTTTGATGACCCGTCCGCCCACACCACTGCCATATGTGACCCAATATTGCAAGCAGAGCAGTTACTGGTGTAATTAAACTGGTTTGTATTTGTGTATGTCTGCATCTCTCTGGGTAATGTTGTTTGATTGGGTTTTAATGGCTTTTTGATGGTGTTATTGTCTTTTCCCCTTTATCCAGGGCTTTTTTTTTTATGTTGACGCAAACAACATTATAAAATATTCGGGAAAGTGTTTGGCTTCGCTGAAATTATGGTAACATCCCAGAGCAACGTGGTATTGCTCAGAAGTGGCTTTTTCATAACTCTGGAAACTTGGTCTGTTATGTTAACATGCAATCAAACTTGACCCTTTTTCCCTTGACCCGGCATTCTAGTATGTAGCACCCATTTGTAGCATGAAAACACAATCTTACTGAATGCCTATTTCACTCCAAAATATGTCTAATTCTATCATGACAACTCTTGGAAGGTTTTAGCATGGTAATGGATATGACAATGTTAATGTGTTTGGTCTTGGTGGAATAGATCTGCTACACTGCAGAATTGCTGCTGCTGTTGGTTATTGTCATTAGGATATGAAGTAAAGATCATGTTCCATGAAGATATTTTGTAAAATTCCTACTGTAAATATATCAAAACTTAATTTTTGATTAGTAATATGCAATGTTAAGGACTTTAATTGGATAACTTTAAAGGTGATTTTCTCAATATTTTGATTTTTTGCACCCTCAGATTCCAGATATTCAAATAGTTGTATCTCGGCCAAATATTGTTCTATCATAGCAAACCATACATCAATGGAAAGCTTATTTATTCATCTATCAGGTGATGTATACATCTCAATTTGAAAAAACTGACCCTTATGACTGGTTTTGTGGTCCAGGGTCACCTGTATTAGATCTATACAGGTGGAGCTGGGGAGGTGGAGGGTTTCCGAAGAACTCGGAAAGCGTGTTGTGAAATGCTCTAGTGAATGCTAACTAGCTATGTAAATGTAAAGCAGTTAGCTCATTGGCTGTGTATGCAAGGTGAACCAATCAGCTTGTGCCAAGTAGTTTACGCTATGAATATCCTCAGTTTACATTAACGACCATCAGCCTGCACCATTTAGTGTTTCATGACAGAACTGGGTATTTATGTAAAGTAGGTTGCAAACAACAGCAGTGTTATTTTGGTATTATTTATATAATATTATAGTATTTATTAATATAAATGTGCAATTCTGACTCGCAAATGTGAGTTTGTATCTCGCAATTCTGACTTTTTCCTTGCAATGTGAGATATAAACTTGCAGTTCCAAGTTATAAAGTCCAGTTTTGAGGGAGAAAGACTGATATGTTCTCAAAATTGTTTATATATATGAGTTTATATCTCACAATTCTGACTTAATTCGCAATTGTAGGTCAAAGATATATATAAAAGTTAGATATAAACTCTTAATTCTGAGAAAATCTGAATTGTGAGAAAAAAGTCAGAATGTAGACGTTTTCATCTCGCAATTCTGACTTATGCTTATGTCTAGCAATTTCGACTTTATATCTCGCAATGCATGTTATAAAGTCAGAATTATGAGATATAAACTTAATTCTGAGAAAAATTTCTCAGAATTGTGGTTTATGTCTTGCAATTCTGACTATAACTCGCAACTGCAAGTTTGTATCTTGTAATTCTGAGAAAAAAAAGTCTGAGAAAGAAAATCGCAAGAAGTCGCAATTACCATCTTTTTATTTCTTATTCAGTGGCGGAAACTGGCTTCCATAGTTAACTGAAATAAAATAAAATCTAAAAAATGTTTTATGTCAGCTTTATGTCAACATTTCTTATTTTAAATTTAGTTTAGCTTGATGTACTAAAATAACTAAAAAATAAAATTGAATTAAAGGTTAACAAGGTATAAAACTACTAAAAAACAGTAAAATATAGTTTTAACAAAATAAAATGGAAAATCTAAAAATAAAAACTAATTCAAATTATTATTAAATAATAGTATCTCACTGATACAAAAAATAACTGACAATAACAACACTGAACAGCAGTTCATGTAATTAAAATGTAAACAAAATTTTAACAAAGTTATGTGGTAAAACTAGATAGTATAGCTTAGATTATTTGGTCTAGGAAGTATTTGATAAGAAATGTTTGGACATGCACAGATTTTAATGGTATGTTACTATATCTTGAGCACACATATCTTGAGAGACATTATTGTGATCTCTTGCGAGAAACAGGAGACATCTCCATTTGTTTTTTATATAATTTCATTGGTTCCTAGAAAAAATACTTGATGTTAAAGAGGTTTTTATGATTTTGTAATTTGTGATTTGTCTTTCCTCTGAGTTTTTAAACATTTTAACAGCATCCGTATCATCATGAATCACCTAATCAAAGTCAGTAGATCTAAAAAACAGGAAATGAGTGTAAACAGACAATTAGGTCAACGTGCTTAATTACACATACAGTACATGAATATTCAAACCAGTCAGCAGCACAGATGAGGAGTCTTGAGTGTATTGCTGGAAGAAATTAAGACAACAGAACACATCCGACCACAGAGAACAGCCAAAAACTGGGAAAACTGAGTGGGAACAGGGATGCCAGACTGTGTAAAGTCAAACATGACAAGATGCATTTGTTTAATATTATAGAGCCTACAGTTTGTAGATTGTTCCCATCTTATAAGGTCCAAAAAGCACAGGAAGAGCCCAAATTATTGCAGTAATCAAAGTGAGTGTGTCATTCAGGAACGTCTGACTACGCCTGATCAGTTTACTTGGACACGCACCAGATAATGTTGAGCAATGAACTGTGTTTGTTTATTTTGAAAGTCTCTGAAAAGATGGACAATCTGGTCTGTCGTAAGGGACGTCTAGCAGAAGGCCAGTCTACATGGGAAATGCGACAGATGCTGAAGCTCTTCAGAAACACGTGGTTTGCTGCTATGCCGTGGGGTAATTGTAGCGTAATAGTTTAAGAGATTCAGTTGTGAGTTGCCTTCTCACATCTGGTATCCAAGCATGTAATTGTGACAGAGATGAATAGTGTTTTGACTTCAGATGTCTTAGTTTGCTCCTCGCGTCACATTAAGACAATGGCAGTGCTTTAAAGAAACCCTCTGCCTCAGTGTTTATCCCACGAACCTCAGTTGCATTTGGCTGTGATCTCGCAAGCCACCAAAAACAATATTGCCAGTGGAAAGTTAAACAGCAATAAAGGCTTTGTCTGAGTCAAAACCCAGATGAGAATACTATGAGAGTTTTTGTCTAAATTGAGATGAGTTTCCTCAAAGTTGGACAAACATCATGTCCCATTAAACATCCAGACACCACTATGGATTTGGCGCGTCTTCTCCGCTGTCAAAAATACATCCCGTGTGTAAATATCTCAAAGGGAAGGTACTTAATTATCTTGAAACGGGTCTACATTTCATTGACACTTGAAATGTGTTTTTACCATATGCTATTGATTTTCATTTAAAATAATATTGCTTATGTCATGCAAATCGTTCTCACCATCATGTAACAGTTACGTATTAAGTGACATATGGAAGGTTCTTTGAGGTGTTTTCATATGTGGTTTGGTGTTTTCAGTGCAACGAAAGGCCAAGAATCTGATCTTGTTGAGTGAAGTGTGCCTGGCACAGATCGATTTGACAAAAATAGTGTTTCAGTCCAGACTTGTTTTCATTTTAAACTAGTGATTTGAAGGTTTTATTTTCTTTCAAAATATTCACTATATGTAAATCACAGAAGATGAATGAAAAAAAATTGCATTCATGTGAGAAGAATAGTCTATTTTATTAATTGAGTCTATTTTATTCACTGTCATGTCATTCTAACCCTCTATTTTCTTTCTGATTTAAGTATACTAAATAAATCCACCATAGAGGATTTCTCATACCATTTTTCATTAGAAATTATTGAGTTTTTATAATAATATTTTATACTAATAAAGTTACATAACAATATATAATACACAATTACATAATAAAGCAATAAGCCCCAAAAAGGTGTGGTTTACAGCGAATTTATAACAGCTAAGGAGCATTGTTAGCGTTGCCTAAAACCCCCTTAGCTGTTATAAATTCACTGTAAACCATGGCTTCACAGGGTTTATTGCTTTTATAAAATGATTATTCCATAGACGTCATAAGATTTAACTAAATAAAACAGAGCAAATAAAGTGTAATGATATAAATAAAAACAGTATTCTTTTACCAAACAATGTAGTTCCACAGAAACAATGTGGTTCCAACAAAGTGGTTGCCAAGCAACACTCAGAAGTAAAAAAAGGTTTATTTGTAGAGTCATTTACAACAGTTTCGAATGTGGCTCAACCAATCAGAATCAAGAATTGGAACTACTCATTTTATAATTGTATTTCTACTCCAATTCGTTTTTTGAAATATAAACATTTAAATGGTGTCATAAAATTTGACGGATTTATTCAAAAATAAACACTGAAGAACAGTAAAAATGATAATTAATATGTTATATGGTTCATATACTTAGCAAAATGCTCTCTATAGTTCATTTTTCTAGCTGACTAACGAGTTTTGGTCGCCGAATATGTTTTTCTGAGGTAAATGTGACATTATAATATAGTTCCGGTCCTTGGTTCTGATTGGTTGAGCTGCGTTCGAAGCTGTTGTAAAACACTACACAAACATACAGCTTTGTTTATGTCTGTGTGTTACTTGGCAACCATTTTGTTGGAACCACTATCGTTTCTGAGGAACTACATTGCTTGGAGGAAGAATAAAGCAATAAGCCCCAAGAAGCTGTGGTTTACAGTGAATTTATAACAGCTAAGGAGCATTTTTAGCATTGCCTAAAACCCCCTTAGCTGTTATAAATTCACTGTAAACCACGGCTTCACGGGGCTTATTGCTTTTATAAAATGGTTATTCCATATACGTAGTAAGATTTCACTAAATAGAACAGTTGTGGTTGCAACAAAGTGGTTGCCAAGCAACACACAGAAGTAAACAAAGGTGTTTGTAGAGTAATTTACAACAGCTTTGAATGCAGCTCAACCAATCAGAATCAAGAACTGGAATATGCGTTTTAAAATAATGTTTTTATTAATATCATTGCACTTTATTTGCTCTGTTTTATTTTGTGAAACCTTACTACATGGAAGGTACATGGAATAACCGCTTTATAAAAGCAATAAGCCCCGTGAAGCCAGTAAATCTATAACAGCTAAGAAGGTTTTAGGCTCTCCACTTAGCCTAATAACGCCCCTTAGCTGTTATAAATTCACTGTAAACCATGGCTTCTTGGGACTTATTGCTTTATTACGTGACATTGTTTACAAGCTGTTATATTGACGTCTATGCGTCCTTGAAACTGAGCGATTACATGAGACAGGATACGGATTTCGGTAAGTTGTACTGTTTTAACATATCTTCAGATGTTTATTCATGTTTATTTTGCACTGAAACTGGTATTAAGGGGACGATTAGTTTCGAGCTTCGTGCTGCCAGTTCTCTTAAACTGAGGCGCTATAGCCGTGCTACAGCGATCTGTCACTCCACGTTAAGCAGCATTTATTGTTTGAGTACTGTAATAAAATGGACAGAATTTTTAATCTGAGACTTTGTTTTATATCAAATGTAACATCACAAAGTTTGTTTTGCGATTTGTTGATTAACTGAAAACAGGCTAGACTAATTGATTCTTGGGATTTGAGAATCAAATATAGTTTCGTAAAAATGAGAACCGGTTAAAATCGAGAAATCAATATTTTTTACCCAGCCCTAATAAATATTAGATCTGTAATGCTTCTAGACATTCGTAATATCAGTTCGTGCAATTTCAACACAGTGCTGTGAATTCTCTCTCTATTTGTCACTCTCTTTTTCTCACTCTCTCCACACTTCCTCAGTTTTCTGGTGAGGAATGAGCTGTTCACTGAAGCTTCTGGCAGTCTCTGCTGTGAAATCAATGGGTTAGGTGTTCAGAGGTGTAAATGATAGCCAGTCATCTTTGTCTGACTGTATTTGGCTGCTCAACCAAATGTCTGAAATGCTTAGAGGCTTGTGATCTGGCAGCATTTCGCAAGTATTACAGCATAGATGTAAATATGTCCCCAAGGTCACCCTGAACAGGAAGGGCTGTCAGTCCGGACTCCTCTCGTGATCATCTTCTCATGCTATTTAATGAGATAAAATCTCAATTATTAGCTTACTTGAGATTGAATATCGCCCCCTGTAGACTCAGTAGGTTACAAGAATCAAACATGTTTTATCGATGAACAGCTGAAGTGGCAGCAAAGCTAGAATCATACATTAAGCTTACCATACCCGCAGACTAATGCTGTGGTCACTAGGCATGGTTAAACAAATTCTTTCCTCAAATAGGGATAAGAAAATCTTGGCTCGTGTTACAGTGATTTTCACATCAATACTAAAACCTGCTGAAAAGATTTCCGCTTCCCCAAAACCTGAGCTTGTGGTTTACAGTCTTTAGAAACGGATTTAATGATAACAGGCTGTAGTAATGCTCTATTTAAAATGTCTAGTGCTCCAGTTACGAATGTTTTCATCTCAGACTGTGTGAGTTTGCCGGCAATATTTAAAAAAACGGGGAAATACTAGTAATTCTTCCAGTAAAGGAGTTTTCTGGTGGGAAGACGGTTGTCCAGACTGTTTTTCATGCATTTTGAGCCGACTTGCATGCTCATTCAGCCTAGAGTTTTGCCTAGCCTGGGTTTAATGGAGCGCCAAAATATGAGTGTGTAATCTGGGAATCAAGACCACATGAATCATGTACCTGTTTGCTGTTGCAAACTCACATTTTTTAATTTTTATTTATTTTTTTAATTTTAATAAATACCATAGATGACATTCAGGTGGTCAGAAGGTCCATTTTAGCCATAATAAATAAATGAATAAATAAGTAATTGAATGAATGAATGAATGAATAAATAAAGCTTGTCTAGAATGTTCCCTTCACAACTCTCTCACTAGGATTCCAAAATACTGACACTGGAACAGTTTGTTGGTTTATTTATTTAAATGCATAAATATATATATTTTAAGCAACCCTTTAAAATATGTATAAAATGTTATTTTTTAATTCACATTTTTATATTGTTTATTTAAATGTAAATAATAAATATGCATTTTTAAACATTTATTAAAATAAATATTTATTAAAAATTAATTATTTATTTTAAGATTTATTTATATAAATAGGTTTGTTTGTTAGGTATTTATTTATTTATTCATGAACACATATCACTTTGTAGCATGCAGATTGTTTCAAAGCAGCTTCACAAAAATAAACATGAAAATAGCAGTTTCACCGAGTATAAAAGGACCAGTTTTACATAGATGTGTTTTTATTACATCTATATATAAAAATCTATTTTATTTATAGAAATTCATAGTTGTTTCAGTAAAATATTTACAGGTCAAAGGCTTTTATAACATGAGGCAAAAGATTTGTGACTGATCTTAGTTTTCAAAAGATTTCAAAAGTATTTATAAAATTATTTTTATTTATTTAATACTATGTAGTTGTTATTTACACAATGTAATATTTTATAGTATTTATTTGAAATGTCAGTAAATAAATATACATTTTTAAACATACATTTATTTAAATAAATATTTAGTTAATTTAAGACTTATTTATATAAATACATTTATTTGCATGATAATATAACACACACATTTATTAAAACTGTTTTAAGAAAGTTTTAGAAGTCAAAGGCTTTTATAACAACATAATTTTATAACAAGCAAAAAATTAGTGACTAATCATAGTAGATGAAGATAAAATTAAAGATTTCAAAAATATTTATAATTTTTTAAATTTAATATGATATAGTTGTTATTTACACAATGTAATATTTTTATAGTATTTCTTTAAAATGTCAGTAAATAAATATGTATTTTTAAACACATTTATTTAAATAAATATTTAAACAAATGTATGTTGTCTTTGTTTGTTTACAATTTATTTGTTGTTGTTTCTTTGCATGATTTTGTAACACACACACACATATAATTATTAAAACTGTTTTAAGAAAGTTTTAGTGGTCAAAGGCTTTTATAACAACATAATTGGTAAATAATCTGTGACTGATCTTAATAGATGAAGATAAAATTAAAGATTAATATTAATATTTCTATATTGTTTTTTATAAATAGGGTCACATGCATGATCTAATATTTTAGATTATATATATACACATTGAATTTATTGAAAGAAAAACAGTTTTAAGTAGGTTTTAGAGGTCGAAGGCATGAGCCTTAAAAAGATTTTAAGAAAAAGATTTATGACTGATCTTAGTCTTAGTGTGTAACTGAAATGAATGAGGGTCAGATTATCGTTTCTCTCAATTCTAATTTGTTTTAATCATGTATTATGTTCAGCCAACTGGCAAGTGAATCATTGTAATCACTCACTACAAAGTCTCCTTACTTACTGTACAGCAAAGCTTGTTTTTACTAGCATCTGATACTTGGCGAGTATTAACTTTGGACCCTGGATTGTTGTTTTGTAACTGTAATTGGATTAAATAGGTCTAACACCTCTGTAGAAAGCAGATTCTGGCTGGTTCGATTATATCACTGTAATGTTCCCCTCATTTTATACTGTATCAGGAAAATCTTACCGTCTTGTTCCACAGCGGAGCAGAGACAACAATCACTTACAACCATTAGAAACAACACGGTGGCCTTGCTTATTTTCAGATAACATAAATACATCATTATGGAGCTTATTATGACTTTAAAAACATGTACGAAATATCAGCTTAACGCAATGTGTTATCAATTTGTGTGCAGTCACGTTTCCTGTGCCGCTGAAGTCGTGATTAATGACTTTAACCTCTTACCTGTCTTAATGAGTAGCTACTTCTTAACCTGACTTTTTAACCTGGATCTCAAGCTGCTTTTGCCATGCAGCATTTGACAGAGCGTGAGCCTGAACATCCTCTCGCCGTTCGCTATTATAATCAGTCGTGCTAATGGTGGAACCACCCAGCGAGTGTCTGGGACCCTGTCGAGTCCAGCCCCTCTCATAAACACCAACACTTCCAGCGTCAACAAACAGATGGAAATGTTTCGCTGCCAGGCAGCTGGGGGTGGAGGGACAGAGTTGTTTATCTGGAGGTCAAGTGAGTTAACACTCCATCACGCAAGGGCCGAACTCCTAATAGCCACAGTTACACGGGCAAACGCCGACCCGCATGCATTACATTTACATGCTAATGGTGGGCTCCATATGTTTTTTTGGTGTGGTGCGGTGCGGCTTAAATTGTTGATTTAATCTTTGCACAAAGCGATGTTAGACAGGTCGTGTTTGGAGGAAGTGAAATCCGTGTTTGCTTTGCTGTGGTCGGACAATAAATGTGCGCAGATGTTGCAGATGCATAAAAAATCTAACGTTTGTGAATGTTTAAAGCTTAAATGTGCTAACAAACAGCTATTATGACAAATCATATGCATTTTATTAAAATCATTTGAGCAAACAGTGTTATTCAAATCGAAATACCCGATGGCCAGGTTTCATCTGCTCTTCTTTGGCTTGTCAGCAAAGCTAGAACAACACAAAACAGCCACCATAAAACCACATAAATAGGAGGAAACTCAATGAAGCTGTGCAACTGCATATCATATTTAAAGCTGAAATACAGGCAGGTATTTTGCAGTTAATTCAGTACAGCTGAATGTTCCCTGCAACTATTATGGTAAAATTGCAATTTGTTTAATAGCGCGTGAAAAGCATGACAAGAAAGCAAGGCATGAAGGTCTGGTCATTGTCATATCAGTTTATATATTACATAGATACTGCAATATATCTCTTCGATGTACGTTGGTTGCTGTTTTATGCTTTGTCTGTGAAAAAAATGTGGGAATTAGAGATTTCGTCTTGATTTTCTAGTATATTTATGAAAAGAAAAAAGAGAAACTTTAAATTATCAATTGAAGTCGAAACTTAAATTAGATTTATGTAGTTAATATGGCAATTTACATAAATGTATTTGTTAAATTGCAAGACTGCAAACAAGTTATGGTAAAAAGTGAAAGAGATATAATCTTTTTAGGGTGTCGATTTTCTTCTTCTTTTTTTTCAGCATGAAGGGAAATTCACTATAGTACCCGGATGAATCGGCTAAAATTTGTCAGGAACGTGTCCAGGTTATATATAATTACAAAATCAAAATAAGCAATATATTTATTTAGGTGTGGGCGATATGACCAAAATCTTCAAAAATCTAAATCAAAAATGCTGTTTCATGATAAAGATACGGTATATATCATAGTATACTGTAGTTATTTGCTTAAAATAAGCTCTTTATTATATCAAAATCTTTGATACCATAGAAATTTCATAATTTTATTGTCAGCAGTGTCAATATCACAAAAAACAAATAGTAGCCTAAATTAAAATAATAAGAAGAATAATAATAAATTTTAGCTTACTGAAGACAAGTAAACAGTCAGTGATTAAAAAGAATAATAAACTAATTACAAGCAATAGGACAAAAAAATTAGAACAAATAAATGTGATATGCTACATACATTGTATGGAGTAATCAAATGAATAAAAACACTGCATATTCTTCACTGTGTAAATTAAACATTATAAAACGGATAGTTCCAGTCCTTGATTCTGATTGGTTGAGCCTCGTTCGAAGCTGTTGTAAATTACTCTACAAACATACACCTTTATTCGTTTGTGTGTTGCTTGGCAACCACTTTGTTGCAATCACAACCGTTTCTGAGGAACTACATTGTTTGGTGGAAGAATGATGTTTTTATTAATATCATTACACTTTGTTTGCTCTGTTTTATATGGAATAAACATTTTATAAAAGCAATAACCCCCGTGAATCCGTGGTTTACAGTTAATTTATAACAGCTATTGGGCTTCCCTTTGCGTCGTGCCTAACGACGCACCTTAGCTGTTATAAATTCACTGTAAACCATGGCTTCTTGGGGCTTATTGCTTTATTTATTTCTTCTTATTAAAGATATGAAAGTGATTTAGTCAAGAGTGGTGAGAGATTAATCTCTCTTTTGTTGTTTGATTAGCATGAATGACAGACAGCAGGAATATTAGACTGCTGTCACTTTAAGAGCTGCCTGGATCCAATATACTGTTACACATATGTTTTCTTTCTCAGCGGTTTGCTTTTACTTAAGACCTAAATTACTGTGTTTGTGAGGATACTTGCAAAGACTGGCATTTTGACATATACAAGTGTGTGTATTTAAACATTCAAGGTCTATAAAGCAGAAAAATAACCCGGGCTCTTCACTTGCATGCGCATGCATCTCTGACTGTGCTTAAAAACATGCACATATAGAGAAATGAGTTTAGTTTTCTTTTGCTGCTGATTGTTTGGATTTTCAACAGCTTACAATTACTTGTTTTTAAACCTAAACACTTAAAAAATGTGTGCAAATGATACATGTGATGCGTTTTTGTGACCACGTAACACAGCAAAGTCACATGATTGTGTAACCGCATTAGAGACGATAGTCCAAAATCTCTACCAGTTTACCATACTAGATTAATTAAAATGTATATTTTTAAAATGATGATGTACTTCAAAAGCTTGGTTTTATTTAAAATTGCGCAAAAACGATGTCTTGAGAACAGAACTGCTTCAGAACTCCATGTGCGATGGCTTTTATGATTGCTGTTTAACACATGACACTTGAACCAGCTCACACATACAGTACATGTGCACGCAAACCCACTCACACACACTGGAATGTCCAGATAGCACACCTCTCCTCTCCTCATTTGTAACGGTTGAGTTCGGCTCTGTTATTCGGCTGTTCGTGATCTCTCATGAACAACAGCATTTGATTTGACAGTCGGAGTTCCTGCTCTTACAAGCTTTTCCAATCAACATAAACCACCTGTCAGACTTCACAGAAAGCTAAATAATTCATTCTGTTTTTGCATTTCACATGAACATGAAAGAAGTTTGTTAAAGTGCAATGAATAATGCCTTGGTGATGAAAACAGCTTAAATTATTGATTAAAGATTGAACAAAGTTTGAGATAGATTTTCTGTAGTTGAGATAGCACTTCAAGCAGTTGCAAGTAAACAATTTATCTAATAAATTCTTGTACAGTATATATATATATATATATATATATATATATTTTTTTTTACATACTGGAATTTGAAATATTACATACATTTGCACATGGCAAGAATGCTTAAGTAAATTGCAAACAAGTTAAATGATCCATGAACATAATGAAAAACTTGTGGAAAAAGAAATGATAACCAGTTACAGCCTGTAAAATAAACTTTTTCCCCCTATTTCCGAACGTTATATCATTAATACACTGTTACAGTTTTTGTTAATATTTTGAATTAATTTTTTTTTCTCTATATATTTTCTAACATGTTATATCATTAATATACTATTATATTTTTCTGTTTTCACTTTTATTTTAGTTAAAATTTAGTTTAGTTAGTTTTAGTATTTTTGTTGTATTTTTGTCATTTTTACTATCTATCTATCTATCTATCTATCTATCTATCTATCTATATATTCTCTATATATTTTCCAACATGTTATATCAGTAATATACCATTATAGTTTTTGTTAATATTTTAAATTCGATTTTATTTTTTCTATTTTCTCTCTATATATTTTCTAACATGTTATATCATTAATACACTATTATAGTTTTTGTTAATATTTTGAATTCGATTTTATTTTTTCTAATTTTTCTGTTTTCACTTTTATTTTAGTTAAAATTGAGTTTAGTTAGTAATTTAGTTGTTTTTGTCATTTTTAATAATGATAGGACCTTAATGCAAATTATCTGCATTTTTATTTATTAGTTTTAGTTTATTTAATTGTAGCTATTGTATTAAGTACTTTAAGTGAAACTAAATGAAAATGAGGAGATACATAAAATACATAAAGTTTAAGTTTTTATATTTCATTTTGGTTAATGTTTATTTTGTTTCGATTAAGAATTTTTAATTGTTTCAGTTTTAGTTAACTATAATAGAAATTAACTACCCGTTTAAAGTGGTTTCAACCATTTCATAGTTGTTTTTTTCTCTAGGTATGCAAAGAAGCTGGTTCAAGTTCATTGTATTATTTTATTGAGTTACGGATGATGGATAATTGAATAATAGGATAATGCGTGAACTTCCTGTTAGAAAGATTACGTAAAATTTTCCTCTGACAAAGGGTTGTCACAGTGTTACCCGCACACAAGCCACACACACATTCTGGTATTAATTTCATTTCGCTTCCATTTTTAGACTTTAATTTTGTCAGCAAGGGATATTGGAGAGAAAAACACAGTTGTGGTTTATGAACCGAGAGGATTGAATTCTGTGATTTCACTGTTGACGCTTATTGCGAACAGTTGTTGCGCCTAACACAAAGCCGGAGGAAAACAATGACGTTTTCATTAGTTTTAGACAAAATGTCACAGTAGCTAAATCAAGCCTGTGCGTGACTATAAGAACCAGACCCTCTCGATCGGATAAGGATCGGAATTCGAGCGGTTAGATCGTCAAAGCTGAGAATAATGATACACTTCAATTACCCGATTTTTTAATGTTAACGTAACGGGACAGCTATAGGGGAGAACATAAGAGATGTTTAAGACCCCCGAGACCTCGATTGTATCCAGATTCAAGTTTTTAATCTCGCAGTTGTTACTGTTACGATAATTGTCCATGAGACAGTTCATCAAATGCTGACAGATAAAAAGCACGAGAGGCCCCTTTCGCCGGCGTCTTTAGCATTGAGCCGTCAGCCTCAGTTCCTCATGGTGTTTATGGGCTCTGCTGGTGAAGAACATAGTTACACTTGTATTTATAGCCGTTGTGGTTTGGTCTTTTGTAACGTGATAGCGTGTAGAGCAGTAAGCCAGAAGAACTCAAAGATGAAGCCACGGCACACTATTTTCACTACCTTGACTGTGATTTGTGTTATCATACACAAACCCTGGAACGTCATTACAACAGGGGAAGCTGAGGCGAAAACCGTGTATGATATAGAGCAGACCACATGAGAGAAAGAGAGAGCAATAGAAAGAGAATAAGCTTAAATTTACAGACGACTGAAGGTGCATCTTATGGATGCAAGATTCAGTTCCACATGGTGTTTGTATATAAATGTGTCTTAGCACAGTGTGTGCACACAACCACCCTACAATTATAAAATCCATTCAGTCCTTTTTTTAATCCCCCAAAAACCTGAACAGCCTCAGTTATCAAGCCGTTTTGATTTTTTGAGGAGAATGATGTCATACTGCTTAGGCCCCGCCCACAATGTTTGACAGACTGTCCCGTATTAGCATATTTCCGCCCTCAGCCATTTTCTCTGTGCTTAAGCAGCTGTAGTGACAACAATGTCTCATAAGCAATGCAGGTGTTTTGTAGTTGGATGTAAAGTGAACATAACAGTCTTAATTTTTCATTTTTTTGTTTTGGCAACACGCCACCAAATACACAAAAATCAGAAGAGAGGGGTGGAGTGAGCAGAGCTCATTAACATTTAAAGAGACATGTAGCAAAATGGCATGCTGTGAACAGAGCAGTTTTTGACATTTTAAAAAGGGTGTTGTTTTACACAACCATTGAGGAATTTTTACCAAAGTATGTTGTAGACATTTCATAAAGACCCTAAAGAATCATACCAACTTGTGGTACACTTATAGTGACCATTAACCTCTGGAAAGGAGTGTTACAGGTTTTATACAAGTTTGAGATCCCATCGTTTCTGTTGGATAATAACTTCAAGATCCTCAGTTTGTAAAAACAAACAAAAATTGTGTGTACAGTTCTGTGTTTACAACTGAAGTCAACAGTGCGCTTCGTCCTGGAGGGATTTTGAGGATGTAATGTTGTTTCTTTATCAGAACAAACCTGGGGGAATTAGCATTACATCACTTGCTCACCAATGGATTCTCTGCAGTGAATGGGTGCCGTCAGAATGAGAGTCCAAGCATCTGATGAAGACATCACAATAATCCACATGACTCCAGTCCATCATTTAAAGGGATAGTTCACCCAAAAATTAAAATTTTGTCATTAATTACTTACCCTCATGTCGTTTCAAACCCGTAAGACTTTTGTTCATCTTCGGAACACAAATTAAGATATTTTTGATGAAATCCGAGAACCTTCTGACCCTTCATAGACAGCAGTGCAACTGAAATGTTCCCAGACCCAGAAACGTAGTAAGGACATAGTTAAAATAGTCCATGTTACATCAGTGGTTCAAGCATAATTTTAAGAAGCTACAAGAATACTTTTGGTGCACAAAGAAAACAAAAATAACAACTTTATTTATCAATTTTTCTCCCTTGCATCACCATATCAGATTTCATCAAAAATATCTTAATTTGTTTTCCAAAGATGAACAAAGGTCTTGCAGGTTTTCATTTTTGGGTGAACTATCCATTTAACATCTTGTGTTAGTGAAAAGCTGTTTTTGTCAAACTGGAGAAAGCAATTTAGATATAGGATTTGAATTTTAGTTTGTATGTTAAAACTTCTTAATGATGGATTTGTTTCTTACAAACATTCAGCTCTTTAAATCACAAGACGTTAAATGATTGACTGGAGTCGTGTGAATTACTTGTGGATTATTGTGATGTTTTTATCAACTGTTTGAACGCTTATTCTGACGGCACCCAATCACTGCTGGGTATCGATAATGTAACATTTCTCCAATTCTGTTCTGAAGAAAAAGCAAACTCATCCCCATCTGGGATGACCTGAGGGTAAGCATATTTTCAGCAAATTTTCATTGTTGAAAGAACTGTTCCTTTAAGTTGAATTGAACCTTGAACATTCCTAAGGATGCCGGATGCTGTAGATTTAGTAAAGTGAACCACACCGAGGAAGTGAAACCCTGAGACCCTTTCTTGACAATCATTCTAATAGGGCTTGAACCAGCAGGGGTTGATTAACCTAGAACAATATCAATAATGCCAACAAGAAAAGTGTGTCTGCGACTCGAGCTCGTTAGCATCCCAGCATCCCCCTCTCCTGCCTCGCTCAGGTATGGTTTCTATTTCACAGTACCTAAAGAAGAGAGGAGGGAAAGAGGTTGATGGAAGTGATTTAGTGCCCAGGGGACAGAGAGAAGGGGGGGGGGGGTTAATCGGTTAACCAGAGGAACAGAGAGAGGGGGGGGCCTGGCTACCGTCTGGGAGGTATGCCCTCGGCCGCTTTGTTCTGACTTTTACTTATACACGAACAGGAAGTGATGCGAACTGCACAGATATGCACACTTCATCTGCATTTGTCTGTGAACAATGGATTTGCACCTAATCCGGATCGTTTCCATCGTTTAAGTTTGTCCTGGTTTCTGCATCACACGTGTAACGCTATTGTTACACCTTTCTAGGTTAAGTTACAGCTCAAGTTTGGCTCATATGGACTTCTGTTAGCATGAATCTAATGAAATCTGTCACGGCATGTTCAGGTCATATTTCACCACAAAATCAAAAGAAAAAATATTTAGCATAAAGAAAATAGTTACATTTTTAGATAATAATTATAAAAGCAAAATTTAAACTCCCCTCTCCTATTGTCAATATGTTGTTTTGGTGCGATTATCAGGGTTCATACAAGGTGCTTAAAGTGCTTGAAGTACTTACTTCCAGTAAGGCCAGGAAAACCCTTGAAAATAGCGATATTCCTGAAGAGGTACTTGAAAAGTATTGAAAGGCAATGTACCTATGAATATAAGTGCTTAATTTTTTCAATAAGCATATCTTTCACGCAAAATTAAACAATTCGAAAAAAGAATTGTGCCTTTTTTGCTTTCAGTTTATGTCATAAAACTAGCGAGCTAAGCCAGTAGTAGTACTTACAATGTCGTATAAACATGGCTGAAGATGCGAAAAGAGGAACAGAAGAGACTAGATCAGCCATTCAAAGAGCCATTCATTTTCAAATTTATCATTTCTAATAATTTTAAAAAGTACGTGGTAATGAAACTGAGCTTTGTGAAACGCTAAATTAATTAAACCATTGTGTCGCATTTGATTTAGATCGGGGCTTCGGTTCACGTATCGCAAATCATTTGATTTAGATCGGAACAGGTTTGTGAATCATTTTGTGATTCACAAATGATTTCCAAAACGATTCATATATCAGTGATTCATGGAAGATAAATCAAATGAATTTTGGAGTATAACGGTAGAAAACAACAATGAAGGCAGTACAATTATAAAAACAAAACAAAGAAAAAGAAAGAAAATTAACCATGGTTTTATTAAAGTAAAAGTGTAGTGTACTTTGTAATACTTTAGTAGTAATGGTTTGCATGTGCTTCACTTTATTTTTGCAATTTTTTATCAGTATTTTTTTATTTATCTATTTATCTTTTTTATAATTTAAAAGAGAAGATATTGTTTGATAGAGATCTCTGAAGATCCTTGAAAATCAAAAAAAGTAGTGCTTGAGAGGTTCTTGAAAGTCCTGGAATTTGATTTTAAAGTGTATGAACCCTGGATTATTTATATTAAAAATCTTTTTGTCTAGGTCAGATGATTTCCATTACTATATAGTAGTCAACATTTGAAGTGGATCAAAAAAGTTGATCAAAGTTGTCCTAAGACAAGAATGGGTATTGTTTTGGTTTGAGGACAACTCTGATGAAAGTTTTTGATCCACTTCAAATGTGGACTACTGTATTACATTTACTGAGAATCAGATTTTTTAAAGGGGACATGGGATAACCATTTTCCACAAGTTGGTATGATTCTTTAGAGTCTTTGTGAAATGTCTGCGAAATATTCTGGTTAAAATTCCTCAATGGTCATGTAAAACAACACCCTTTTTACCTTGTTCAAAAACAGCTCTGTTCAACCCGTTTCGGTGCATAACTCTTTAAATGATAATGAGCTACTGCTCACCCTGTCCCTCTCTTCTGGTTTTTGTGTATTTGGTGGTGTGTTACCATCAAAAAGAAAACGAATCCACTGTGTCCTCAGTGGCTCTGATGTTGGGAGAAAATAAAGACTCTTATTTTCACTTTTACACCAACTACAGAACACCTGCATTGCTTACGAGATATTGTTATGCCTACAGCTGCTTAAGTGTGGAGAAAATGCAGAACAGCGCACAACTGGCTAAAGGCTGGAAATATGCAAATATGGGACAGTCAATGGTTGTGGGCGGGGCCTGAGCAATATGACATCATACTGCTCAGAAAATCAAAACGGCTTGATAATTGAGAAAATTTTTGCAAATTGCGGTGTTACTATAATGACATTTGTTTCATTGTCTTGAAAATATCACTTTAAAAAGGTACTCAAATGTACAACAAATGCTTTATTGATTTGATTTGATTTGATTAGATTGTGCTGTCTAATGTAACCCAGACATTTCTTTGTGGAACTGATATTTATTTGAAAGTTCAGCTCACCATTCCCACAGGATTCTACAAACATCTGATGGGAAAATAATTTTAATGAATCCGTATGTTCAGAAACCTCAGTAATGACTCATAAATGGAAGTCAAATGTATCCCAGTTTTCTGTAAGATATTTATTAAATCATCTCTCCTGACTTCAGGTCCTCCTGGGAAACGTGGACGGATGGGCAGAAGAGGCGACCCTGGTGAGTGCGATTTCTTAATTTATGTTCCCCGTGCTTGATGTCTAGCACTCTTCTATAAACATTGTTACTAGTGTGCCTAATTCATAATCATTAGATGTGACTGGGAGGAAGTCCTCACTGAATGTGGTTTTGAGTCACCGTAGACCCTCGGATGATTCAGAGGTATTAAACTCAGACTGATGATGACTCGGCCATATAAATAAAGATGCTGATGTATTTCTAAGTAAGCTGTGCGGTAGACACATGTGGCTCTCAGGGGCATAGATTGAGAGAGGTTTTAATGAAAAGAATGATTCATTATCACGTCACTTGCGGAAGAAGCCATCAGTACAGCTTGTGAAGTTTCAGAAGGTGTCCAGAAAATGTCTAGCCTACAAACATCCATTACATCATGTATAATGTAACATTATCTTTGGATAATGTGCACGGTTTGTGCAGCAGAACCTATATTCACCTTCTGACCGATTAAATCTGAGATCGCCGCATTTCCATATAACTGGCATTTGGACAGAATGACAATTCTTTACATGTGTTTTTCAAACTTGTTCCAGCCCCGCTTGCCCTGGGAGAGGAACTTCAAACGTTGGCAGAACACTTTATTTACATAGAGATAGTGGGTCGTTTTGTCACTAAGTCTGCTAGATGTGGTTCTGTTTAGCTGTGCCTGCTTGTTGTAGTTTGGGTCGTGAAGCGGCCGGGAAGAGTTGAACGTGGAGACGGATGGAGGAGGTTCTCCATTGCACAACACTCTGTTTGTTTCTCCAGTGTGAGGGAAAAAATATGGTTGGAAAGCTGGAAGATATTTAGCAGGCTAATCAGCACAAACATTAGGCAGGTCATAGCATCCGCGATAATTCAATCGTTAAAAGCAGTCGTTTAATTAGAACCGTTGTCAATTAAAAGATGAATCTTTTTACAAAACAGTTTTGATGTGCTCAATTAAACCGTAACGCACATACTCATTAGTTTTCTCTTTCAACATCTTACTCTGAAATGCTTTCCAAATGGTGAAGCCATTTGGTTCTCAATGGACAGAACTTGACTGTGCTGAGTGAATGTTATCTTTTAAACTCTAAAGAGTCTGTGGGCGTCTAGACGTGAGTAAATACGTAAATACCAACAACTTTCTGCCTCATAAAACCTCAGTGTGTCTCTTAAACCTCTTTGTCTCCTCTGTGGGTTATAACACTTACCTGATGAACGTTTCAGAAAACCTGATGAAAGTTTAAGTGCTTAGAAGTTTACCTTTTTGTTATAAGAGTGGAACTGTAATTTTGTTACTATTGAAGTTAAACTGGAAGTTTGAAAACATTAGGATTGTTTTAAATGTCTTTTTATTGTTGTTCTTTTTTCTTTCAGGACCCCCAGTAAGTACCCCGTCCTCACACTTCAAAATAATGACATGTAGCAGATATGGGCTCTGTATTGTGGTAAGGCTGACAAAACCGTTTGAAGGGTGAGTCATAAAACCTAAGAAATGCCCTTTAAGTTCTGGAATCTTTCATACATCCTGAAATTTTTTGCACCAGTTTGTCTGACATTAACTTTCTAGCACCTTCAAATTTTAGCATTCGAAAATATTCACACCAGTACTTCTGAGATTCCAGAATAAAGCTTAAAGGGTTAGTTCACACCAGAATTAAAATTTCCTGACAATTCACTCACCCCCATGTCATCCAAGATGTTTACGCCTTTCTTTTTTCATTCGAAAAGAAAAGGTTTTTGAGGGAAAAATTCCAGGATTTTTCTCCAAATAGTGAACTTCAATGGGGATCAACGGGTTGAATGTCCAAATTGCAGCTCTACATGATCCCAGCCGCGGAATAAGGGTCTTATCTAGTGAAACAATCGGTCATTTTCTAGAAAAAATAACAGTTTATATACTCTTTAACCACAAATGCTCATCTTGCACTAGCTCTGTGATGCGCGTCTAAAACTTTACACATTATGGAATCACGTTGGAAAGGTCTTGTGTGGTTAGTTCTTTGTCTGTGTACTTCGGTTCAAAAGGAAGTAATTTTCTCCTCCAACTTCAAAATCATTCAACATTTTTTACCATTTCTTTGCACATTTGCTTTGTAAATACTGGGTCAGTACATCCTCCTATGCCACACATGACCTTTCCAATGTGATTATGTAATGCATGAGGTCAAGCTAGTGCAAGACAAACATTTGTGGTTAAAAAGTATATAATTCTTTTTTTTTTTTTTAAATGACCAGTCTTTCGCTAGATAAGACTCTTATTCATTTACAGTTTACAGCTGCATTGAAACTTCAATTTGGACCTTCAGCCTGTTGGCCCCCATTGAAGTCCACTATATGGAGAAAAATCCTGGAATGTTTTCCTCAAAAACCTTAAAGGAGTCATGAACTGCCTTTGTTTTTTATTTTATACCGTTCTCTGAGGTCCACTTATAATGTTATTACGAGTTTTACATCAAAACACAATTTAGAAGTAATAGGCTATTTTCTGTTCTGTTTTTATCTCCCCTCAGCAGAATGTTCTGTTTGAATAGGCATGGTGGATCGTAGACTCAAAAGTAAACGCCCACTACTATGATTGGCTAACAGCGTATATTCATTCCTCATAGATGGACACCACTGTGATTTAGGTTTAAAACACATAAATACATACAGTACATATCAAACAATCTGTATGAAGAGACAAAGCAATAGTGACCACGTAATGAAAACAGTTACACTTTTGTTGTGAAATCACTGTCGGATCCAATATAGGCGGCACAGTGTCGTCTTTCATTTTCAGTCATTTTGAAAATCCCCGAATTCTGACACTCTGGTTACTAACGTAACTTCGGTTGCCTGAGATGAGGGGAATGAGTGTTGCGTCACTGACGCTATTGGTAATTGTAAACGAATCTGCGGTAAAATGAAGTAAACAAAGGACCGAGTTCTCACTGCCAGGGTCTGGAACTTCATCAAAAAAAGTTAATCTACTCTTTCCTAATCAGAAGGAAGGCAATGCTAAAATAGTTTTTTCCCACAAATTGGCACTGCAGAGCGTCCTGTTGTTTTCAGAGCTATCTTTATCGTTTGGTTTCTGCGTAGACCTGTGCATTCTCCTCCTTGTTAAACAGTATGCGTGAAACAGGCAGCGATGTCGATCTTCTTCTGCGGAGGCGGCACTTAATCTATCTATTACATCATATATAGGAACATTCCAAAAGCTGTCGTTTTGGCAGACTGCCTTCAGTATAATCTGTTTTTAGACTAAAGAGAAAGTTTTGAGTTCTGAAACTTACAGGATGTTTTTATAGTTCAATGACCTCATGTATGTCATAAGATCAAGGCAATTTTGGTTTCTCAGTTCATTACCCCTTTAATTCTTTTTTTAAACTTAAGAAAGAAAGACATGAACATCTTGGATGACATGGGGGTGAGTAAATTATCAGTAAATTATTTTAATTCTGAAGTGGACTAATTCTTTAAAGAATAAAGTTCTGGAATATTCACTTAGGAGCAGCTGAAAACGTAAAATTCTAGGAGATTGGGTGCTTCTGATATTAACGTTCTAGAATATTCACACCAACCAAGTTCTGGTATCCAACAAAAGTGTAACACAGTGTAAGAACAGGTTGCAGACTGTCTGTCACCTGCTTTAGATTTAGGTTAACACCAAGCCGTCAACACCTTGTTGCAAACATATCTGTGGCTTCTAATCCATATTTTAACAGGCTGTCATGAGGATTTCACTGATCTCTTTAATGCTTGCAGATGTCAAATTATGTGACAGCTTTCAGCGTTTAAACAGTTTAGGTTGGTTTACTAACTTTCACGTTTAATTTCTGGTCCTCTGGTCCACCAGTTTATTTACTCAAATGTCTATTGCAAGTTTAAGAAACTCTAGAACACTTAAAGTTTTCATTTAGAATCCTTCAGAGTGCTGTCAATTAAACTAATAAACATAAAACTGAGATTTATTTTGTGGAAAGCCTGAAAATTTTGAAACATGCAAGTATCTTCTTTAGTAGTTAACTTTTTATCACACTTTATCACATTTAGTATTTTTTCATGAAATAGAACATCTTTGGATTATGTCATGTAATCTTTTTTTTTTTTTTTAAAGGAGAAGTCCACTTCCAAAACAAAGATTAACATATAATGTACTCACCCCTTGTCATCCAATATGTTCATGTCTTTCTTTCTTCAGTCGTAAAGAAATTATGTTTTTTGAGGAAAACATTTCTGCATTTTTTCTTCATATAATGGACTGATATGGTGCCCCGATTTTGAACTTCCAAAATGCAGTTTAAATGCAGCTTCAAACGATCCCAAATGCGGTTGTAAATGATCCCAGCCAAGGATACAGGGTCTTATCTAGCAAAACGATCGGTCCATTATCAGTCCATTGTATGGAGAAAAATGCTGAAATGTTTTCCTAAAAAAAACATAATTTCTTTACGACTGAAGGAAGAAAGACATGAACATCTTGGATGACAAGGGGGTGAGTAAATTACCTGTAAATTGTTGTTCTGGAAGTGGAGTTCCCCTTTAATCTACTATAAGTCTGTATTTATTTGTTATATTCTATGTTTCTTTGCACAGGGCAAACCTGGGCGAGACGGTTACCCGGTAAATGTCCTTTAAATTATCTAGTTTCTTTCTTGGGTTTTAATCTCATTTTATGGATCTCTTTTTCTAATTGCTTCTATCACCTCCAGTTGATTTGTTGTTGATTTTTTTTCTTTTCTGTCTCTTTTTTCTTTTCACTGTCTTTAATGTTCTTAAAACAATAACACAGAAACATAATCCATACATCGTTCATGTAAAGTTTTCTAAAACATTTTAGTTTGACGTTTCTTCTGTTTTTAAATATTAATAAGTTCAAATTTTCAAATGGTTTACGAAACATTCAAAAGTAACTCTCCAATAATGTCTGCAAAATGATAAAATAGAATGTTGCCTTAAAGGGGTCATCGGATGCAAACTTCACTTTTTCATGTTGTTTGAACATTAATGTGTATTGTCAGTGTATGTACAAATCTACCCTATGATGATAAAAATCCATGCAGTGGTTTTTAATTAATCTGTAAAAATAATATCCCCTTTTTTAAATCGAGCCGTTCTCTGATGCCTGTCGGTCAAAGCGACAGAGGCTGCTCCCACGATAGTTGATTGACATGTGCTCTTACCTCAGACCAGCTGTCACGTTACAGTCCAGTAACTTTCCTTGTTTCGATGCCGAAGCAGGGATGTAAGTTAGACAAGAATATCTCCGATTGAGCGATTGAGGTGTTGTGTTGCTGGATGTAATAATGAACATAGTGGTCGTCATTTACTCCCGACATCTGAGCCGCTGAAGATGCAGTGGATTTCATTTGTTCATTTCGCGATCCAGCTTCACTTACAGCAGAAGTGAGTTTAAGAATTTTTTTATGAGTGTTTGCGATCGCCTTTCCTTATAACGTGGTAGTTACAAAGTTTAGCGGCTAAACGCGGCTAATGTAAACAAGATCGTCACTCCACAGAGAGAAGAGAGGGGCGGGGTGAGCAGAGCTCATTTGCATTTAAAGGAACAACCCCTTAGAATGAGATGATTTTTGCAGAGCTCATTTTGACAAGATAAAAAGGGTGTTGTTTTACAAAACCATTGAGAATTTTTAATCAAAGTATATTAGAGACTTTTCATTAAGACCCTAAAGAATCATATCAACTTGTGGAAAATGGGCATCCGATGACCCCTTTAAAGTTTCCTCAAAATTTTAGCGATGTAGTTATAAAATGAAGAACATTCAGAAATAGCATATTCATTAACATTGGAACATTCTTGGAACATATTTTTGTTAGCTGGGTCATAAAATATATATATATATATATATATTTAAAAGGAACATGAACTACACAATCTATGCAGCGAGAGAAGTGTTAGCATTAGTGCCTACAATCTGCACTTAAAAGTCTCAAACATCATCAACACCGTCATCTCCGATGAAGAATGAACTCTTTCGCTGCTATTTCTACAACATGGCCGATAATGATGCTGAGTTTCCTGGAAAGAGTGAAAGCGCTTCTGGGCTCAATTACGCTGGTAGACGCTGTAGATTCATCCCTTTGGCTAACTGTGGGTCCAGGACAGCAGGCCAGAGACACTTAGGACTCTTAGTTTATAATTTCCTGGTTTCTTGAACCCTGAAATGGAAAGTACTGGGAAAGCAGTCGGGCGTTTAGAAATGAATCGTGCTTAGACAAAACATCACAATTAAACTGTGACATATGGGCAGAGGTGCTCCAATCTGTTATAAAGCACAACACACATCTGATGATTGTTTTCTGATAACTTGACTTTGATTAGAGTAGTTTATTTGAGAAATTTGCTTGGTAAACAGTGAGTCATAATTGCATGTTGTATTTCATTTATGAAACAAGCCCCAGTCAAACAATCAATAGTCAGTTTATATAGTTTTTATTACCTCTGTGTATGTAGATACAAACACGAGATCAATTCTTGGGGTCCAAACAGATTTCCGATTGAATTGGATCATTGTTGTGTTTGTGTATAAATGATCTGCCGTAGAAGTGGTTTGGTGGCCTCTAGTGGCTGTCAGTGGAACGGCGGACAGCAGAATGATAAGCAGCAGGCTGTTCTGGAACATGTCAAGGTGAACCTGGGGTCAGATTGTGGTTAGTCACAAAACGAATGAGGCTTTGTGGCTTGTTTTGTCTGGATGTTAATTGTGGACCCCATGGTTTGGCTCCAAATATCAAGAGATGTTTAGTTAACAGGCCTTACTCACCTCGCGGCGTGAAGTGTGAGTTCAGTGAGAGCATATTTGTCTGGGAGTTCTGAGTAAGCCTTACTGTGCCTCTTTAGCCAATTATACTGCAGATATAATTTATTACATTACCACTTCCTGTCTCTGTAGCCATTATCTCTGCTGTCGTTGCAGTAAATCAGGGTGATGTTTGTACTGATATGCTGTGGCGTATCTGCTGTAAGATCTGCCTCTAGATAACGGCCTATGCCAGGCTGGGTCAGTCATGCCCAGCAAATTAGTATCAGAGGTACACTCATGGTTTTCCCAGATTTGTACGTCTGCCGGGAAAAGTCTGTGGCTAATTATAGACAGGTGTGTGTGTGTGTGTGTGTGTGTGTGTGTATGTACATGCTGCACACACTCACTCTTAAACAAAGAAAAGTCTAGGTCATATTTCACCTTAAAATTACTTATTTTGTTATAAATAAATTAGAAATGAGAATGAAAAATGAAATGAAAGAAAATCTCATTCTCATTACTGAACACTGTAAAGTAATAAAAACCATTTTTGAACATGAATAAATCAGTCAACTGTACATACAATAAAATCATAAATTAAGTTTAAATTATTTATTATCAATATGAATGCTATTTGCATAAAGAATGTTAATGTATGTATTCATATATATATATATATATATATATATATATATATATATATACACACACACACACATTTAATGTACATATAAAATATTACAATTTAACCTTGATTTTTTGTTATTATTATCATACATTATTTATAATGTATTATATATAAATTACATTTAATACATTAATTAATTAATTTTTTTTTCTGATTCATAAATGAACAGTTTCAAAAGCACAAATTTATATGATATTTAATTTATTTATTGCAATAATGAAAATTCTTTATTTTTCCTAAAGAATTAAGAAATTAAGAATTCAAAAAAATATGTATTTTTTAATTTTTTAATAATAATAATAATAATAATAATAATAATAATAATAATAATATATAGAAAATATTGACATATAACCTTGAATTGTTATCTGGGATTCTGTTATTATTGTTATTATTATTATTATACATTATTTATAATGTGTTATACATTTATTATCATTATTATCATTAGTTTCATAAAAGTTTCATAACAGTTTCATAAACACAAATTATTTATTTACTGCAATAATGAAAATGCTATATTTTCCCTAAAGAATCATATATCATATTTTTTACATATATCTAAAATGTTGAAATGTAACCTTGACATTTTGGGATTTTGGGACATCTGGGATTTTGTTGTTATTATTATTATTATTAATTTTATACATTACTTATAATGTATTATACATCATTTATTATTTTAAAAAAATTATATTATTTCACTAATTTAAATATTTTATTTATTTATTACAGTAATGAAAATGCTATATTTTTCCTAAAGAATTATACATATATATATATATATATATATATATATATATATATATATAATGTATATAATGTATTATATATTATGTATTATATATGTTAAATGTATATAAAATATTAAAATGTACTCTTGACATTTTTTTATGTGGGATTCTGGTATTCTTCTTCTTCTTCTTCTTCTTCTTATTATTATTATTATTATTATTATTATTATCGATTTCATAAATTATTAGTTTCATAAACACAAATTTAAATAATATTGTATTTATTTGTTGCAATCATGAAAATGATGTATTTTTGCTAATTATAATAATTATCCTATAAGAATTTATTATTTTTTAATTAATTAATTATATTTATTATTATTACTATTTATTTGTTTTATTTTATTTTTTTTGCCGTAATGAAAATGTGATATTTTTCATAAACCAATTAAATGTCATATGACATAACATTATATTTTAAACTTTATAGCCTGGTTTCACAGATTGGGGCTTAGGTTAAACCAGGATTAGGCAATAGTTCAATTAAGACATTAAAGTAGATTTTATAAATGTGCCTCTTGAGGCAAAACAAAGGCACTGACATGTTTTAAGATCTTAAGTTTGTGCAAGTTTCTTTCAGTTGAAACAACTCAGACTTACATTTTAGCCTGGGATTTAGCCAGGGGAAAATCTTTTATATCTTTACTCCAGTGAAGTAAAATATTTAGACATATTCATAAATAAATAAATAAAACACTGGCATCTTGTTTGGCTTGGAGCTGAAACTTATTGAGCTCAATAGTAGAATAGCTCACTATGTGTGAGTAGATCAGATTTCCTAAACTGGAGCGTGTCCATTAGCATCTGCCAAGCCTCTGCAGCATCTGGAACAGAGCGACAGGTGCGTGTGTGAACTCGCCCCAAATCCACATCCTTTACGGTTTACAACGCAATCTCAAAATGCTTTCGGCCAGCAACTGTGAAACATACGCTAGTGATTTCACTCCATTCACCAGCAACAGTCATCTTTTAAACAATCCCCTTTACTCCCTCGCAACGTGATTGGTCTTATCCTGTAAACTGGTTTGACAGACAGTTTGAGTTAACTTACGTCATGTGGCCAGGATTATTAATGACAAAAAGCAGATGATTTCAAGTAAATATAATTTACATTGTTACACCAACCCTGAGGAGTTTAGCTGATGAGCAACAGGAGCTAAACAGGAAGTGTACGCATATATACGTTTGATGGACTCCAGGTAGATCCAGGTTAATTCTGCTTTGTAAGTGCGGTGGGTTAACGTTACTCGCATATGTGAGCACAACGTGCGTGTAGATGCATCCACATTGTTCTTATATGCTCAGGTGGTGCACACATGCTGTCTGTGCTCATTTGAGGCCGTGATTTGATTAGCGGTATCGTAAACAGACTGTATTACATGCAGACGCTGCTGAGAAGGGCTCTCACGAGACTGTCGTTTAGCTCCTCTCATAAATGATCCCATTGAATTTGAACATGTGATGGATAGGGTAACGCTTTTTCCTGAGCAGGTCCTGGCCAGGATTTCTAAACAACTAGAATGTACTGGTTTGGGCTTTGTTTTCCTATTGTTTTCATACTTGGTGAAGGTAATGACTGAAAAGTAGACCAATATATATAATCGACCAGTCGTGAAATGCGAGAAGGTGGGATTCACAGAGGACTGTCAAAGCAATCAAGTACACATACGTATGAGAACTATAAAGAGCTATAAAGTCAATACGATAACAGAGCCAAAGCATGGACATTTTAGGCAATTTAGGAAACGTTTACATAACAACAATGTATTAAAAATGGAGATATTTTTGCTTCGCATTTTTGAAAATGCCAAAACGATCTCATATCTGCGAAAACAGCTGAAAATGCTGTACTATGCACGCCAGGCCAGAAGTTGGCAATGTCACTTTGTAAAGAAACACTATACATCTGTGCACATACCTATAGACTAGGGCCAAAAATTATTGTGATAAAATTTTGCATATCACCTAATTGAAAGTTGTAGAAACCACTTTTCCAGCCATTTTTCCTTAAAATAAATATCTTAATAGAAAATTAATTTCTTAGTTTCTGCCTGTTCTAAGTGAGTGATATTGTTTCAAATCATGAAACAGGTTTGTGTTCCCTGACTTTGATGACATGTATCTTCAGCGTAGTTTGCGGTGCATTCTGCAATATTAATATTACTTTTTGTCTCTTAGAAATGCAGAGTTGACAGTAATTTGAGTTACGATGCAGATGTAAATTTATGTTCATTATCAAAAAGAGTAACATCTCTAAAATTGTAACAACCTCAGTTTATATGGTGTAATTTATATAAGGTAGAGTTTTGTTCAAATGAACCATTAGTCTTCTATAGTAGCATATCTTTAGATCATGATAACCACAGTTATACCACACATATAGCATCTCAATACCATGGTAAAAATGTAACTATTTGTGACCCTGGACCACAAAACCAGTTTTAAAATGTAAATTTTTTGAAACTGAGATTTATACATCAACGGAAAGCTGAATAAATAAGCTTTCCATTGATGTATGGTTTGTTAGACAATATTTGGTCGAGATGCAACAATTTGAAAATCTGGAATCTGAGGGTGCAAAAAAATCTAAATATTGAGAAGTGTAACCTTGGCATTTTTATCTGGGATTCTGTTATTATTATTAAAATATTGAGGGTGCAAAAAATGAAAATATTGAGAAAATCACCTTTAAAGTTGTTCAAATAAAGTTCTTAGCCATTCATATTACTAATCAAAAATTAAGTTTTGATATAACATGATCTTTACTTAATATCCTGATGATTTTTGGCATAAAAGAAAAATTGCTAATTTTGACCCATACAATGTATTTTTGGCTATTGTTACAAATATACCCGTGCTGATTAAAAGACTGGTTTTGCAGTCCAGGTTCACATTTGGTTTCTAGATATTTGTATAAAAAACAGTAACATTACTCGTAAAATACTTTTAGTGTAAATGCACAAATGATATAGCTTAATCACAAAAATGTTATATTCCATTACTTCCATTACAATAACTGTAATGCTCTACCCGATAATATGAGCAAAAGCTCATTAGACACAAAACACTGATCTGAGTTGAAATATTTGAAAGCAAAGATTCCATAAAGAAATCAGTTGCTAGCAAGTAGGGATGCACCGAAACGTATCGGCCGAAATGCTTGCGCGTTTTGCCGTTGTTCACTGACGAGCTGCGCAAATTCACACTGATAATGAACATGGATTTGCGCAGCTCGTCAGTGAACAACGGCTGTGTGTAGTATATACGGCTCAACGTGAAATCACGCACCTGATGGCATTTACCGCTGATTACAGAACCGGCTTTACTGACAAAACGCGCAAGCATTTCGGCCGATACGTTTCGGTGCATCCCTACTAGCAAGTGGCAAGTTCAAACTAGATGGACATTTAGGGGATATGGTGCAGTCATACCACTTCTATTACACATTTCACTACATAAATAATTACGTACTAATACTTACAGTTTTATTAGCTAACCAAAATCAAAGCTTCTACCAAGAAAAACTGTCATGCATATAGCACCGACTTAAGTTACCTGGATGAGTCAGTGTTATTAGCTTTTACCAGTTGTTATCTGTGTATAACATACCTTGGAATGTCATGACTGACCAATCAGAATCAAGCATTTGACAGAGCCATGTAATAATTTAATTTAAAGCACAGCCACACAAATTCAGACTTAACACCTCTTTTTTACTTTGAGATCATTCTGATGTTAAATACAGATTTAAAATCATAACAAGAAATAGTTTAATAGCTATGGTACTGGTTTTGAAATTCTAAACTCCTAAAACATTGGTGTCTCATTTTAGAGCAGTCAATGCAATTTATAAAAGAAGTCTGTGTGTGTGAAAAACTTCATTAACATTTTCAAAAGTAACTGAAATTTAATTAAACATTTTCTCAGTAACTGTAACTAATTACAGTTACTTTTACAATTACAATTACTACAATTACTTATGGACCTGTAATCATAACTGTGTATGAAAACGATTACAAATGCTTGCTGTTTTACTGCCTCCAATGTTCATTTCTGTTGGAAAATGCAGTCATATGTACTTATTGGTATGTATTTCGCGCCTTGTGGAAAAGTTTCCACAAGTACATGTTTGCCATGTGATTAGGTAGCGATTTGTAGATTGAAAAGCCTTCTGATGGTAAGAGTAAACGGATCTGCTCTAGTAAACTCACCCTGCGCTGACATTTGATCTTCGATCCAAGCAGATAAATGGTCTATGTGGTGCGCTTCAAATGAGTAGCACTGTTTCATTCTACTTTTGGCAAATAAACAGTATATCGAACATTTATCAAACTCTTGTTATCATTTTAGTGAGGAAAATCGTAAGACGTAATGCACGTTTACATGAAAGTGCTAGCAGTATTGTTATTAAAAAACTTGATATTTTCTGGTCACCAAAATGCTAAAAAGTTTCCTTTTTTTTAGTTGAAAATGGTGTTGTGTAAACGGCTCCTTAGAAGTCCTTGCCAGGACATGTCTGGAAAAAAGAGGACGTATGGTCATCCTACTGATGATCTTGCTTAAGAAAGATCCAGTTGTACCAGTACACAAGGCACATTTATTTTCTACAGAAAATGTAAAAAATCGATTTTACTTAAAAATGTCATGTATAACAGTACTTGTTACGGAACAACGGAGCCAAAATATGTCATACAGAGGCTTTTTGTGAATATTCTGGGCATGGTAGTGTTACTTTTTTGAAATCCAGGAACATCTTTCTTGGCGGCCCGGTGGGAGAGAAATGAATGTCACATATCCCAAAGTATTTCCATGTACTTGAAGTATAAAGCAGTTCAATAAACGATATTCCCTTCAGAGAAGAAAGGAGAACTGAGAGACGTGGAGACTTCATGGACATTGGATCCAGATGAGGGGTCGTCTCTCCCTGCAGAGCCACACGGGGATGAGATTGTGGTTCTTGGGTTTCTTGCAGAAAAATGAAACCTGAACAACAAGAGGGGTTGTATTGTACGCGTCTCTATCCGCTGTCCACTTCAGATCCTAATATGATAGACATTATCTGTTCTATCAGTTAAAATCTAAATTAATCACTGAAGAATTCATAATCCAGTTAATATTTTAGTTTATTTAATTTGTGTAATCCTTAAGAAAAATGTATATATATTACACCTCGTGCCTGTTTTCATAAATATTATCAAGTTTCAAGTGTTTAAATTCTTTCTCTGTTACAAAATAACAAATTAAATTTTTACATAGCAACATATAATTTCTTTACGTTTTGTGATCTTAGAGTAGCAAATTAACTTTAAAAATCAGTATAGAGACTTTGTCCTATATTTTCATTGTTAATCTTGGAAAATCCAGTTCTATTTTAATTAAATATGCAATATAAAAAAATAAATGAAATATACATGGATGAATGTTTACAATAAGATCTATACCATGCATGAGTATTTTTGTCTTGTTCATCTAATATTTAGGTTTATAAGGTTTGTGCTTTAATTTTTTGAAACAAGTTGCAAGTATGATAAGAAAAATCTTAAATCAAATTTAATTTGATATATATTCTGTAAAAACAAGTCTTAATGTCTTGTCCAATATTCTTCAAGTAAATCATACTTAAATATTTTCACTGGAAAAGTTGCACTGCATTTAAGAGCTTAAAACCAGATTTTGGCAATGAAAGATTGGGACATTTCTACACTTTCCAACCCAAACACAATTTCTTAAGTAGGTGAAGGCAATCCAAACCTGTGAAAGATTCTTTTGATTAAAACATTGCAGTCTTGATTTGACTCGAAGGGCCTATCGATACAATCCCTCTAGATTTCCCATGAAGCACCACTGAGCCCACCACGAAGTCCAATTTTAGTAGGAATGCTTTTGTAGGCCTGAACTCAAAGCGTTTCGATTACCCTGTGATGAATTTACGATTTATAGCAAAGTTGAAAAACTTTAACGCTGGCAAAGGGCAACAGACAAAAAAGTCATTATTTCATTTTCTCGAGGCTTGACTGGTAATCTGAATCCTCTTTCTCACTCCTTTGCACTTTGTGGTTAAATATATGTGGTAAATCTGTGCTACTTTGGAATGTTTTCCTGCTGTTCCTCCTTGGAATTCAGCGGTGGACACAACAGAACAAAATATCCATGATTAATCTTCATTTAATTGCTTTATGAGAGTTTTCTTCTTGGAGGTTTTGTACTTAGTTTGGACAGTCAGTGTGTTGCAAGAGAGCAATGAAGAGCAGGTTTAGGGATAACGGATGGATTTTATTTTTTCATGGTTACCTTCACTTTCAAGGGGTCGTAAATTGAGTTGTGTTAGTTCATGTGTGGCATCCATATGGACCTTCGGGTGCGAGACTGATAACCAGGCGTTTGGAAATTTGAAGGATACGTTCTTGGATCATAATGTGAGTGATGTTTGTCTGTGAAAAAGTCAACAGTGGCTCCTTTTTTGGTTATTTTGGAGGAAGAAAACCTTTAATCTCGCAAAAACTTTGATGGATTATTCAATTACAAATGTAAGAGTCTTTGGCCCTAAGGGGCAACAGATTGAGACCCAGCAACAGTGACCAGTGGGACGACCAACCTCCTCAAAATGATGAACTTAAAGGGTCTCAGACCCTGAGTACTGTGGTCATAAATCAGAGTTAAATGTCTTAGCCGATCCATTCATTTCTCTTGCAGGAAGTCCGCTGGCATTGACCTGTGCTGCTCAGCATGAGGAGACACTGGAAAGAGCAGGCCATGTAAACGCTCCCAGATGTATGATTAGAGCTTGTAGCACGTCCTTAAAACAAACGTCCTGTCCTTAACATACCTCTGGGAACGCTTAAGACCAGGGATTGTTTATTGTCCACAATGGACTCGTACATCTTTTGTCTGTTTATTCAAAGGCAGACACTGAGCGTTCGTTATTTTAGCCCAGGATGTTCCCTTACTTTTGGGTACAGACACTTCATTGATGTTTGAAAGGCCTGTCACACTAGAACTTGTGTTCACTGCATACGCACGCAAACACGTGAGCATCGAGTTTTCATTTGGTGAACTCTGGCCTGCAGATTCCTATAGTTTTCTGAATGGCACTTATTTTAAAATCTTTTCAAAGAATGACATGGAGGAAATACAATGCAGTTTCTGATCAATGCAAGTTTAAAATACAAAAGCTACTTTGCAGTCCAATTTGACTCTACACTTTACAAAAACAATGGTTTATTAATGGTTCTTTACACATTGTTCTATTTAGAGTCATGTTATTCTGAGGAACCCTTTTTGATCTTCTACTTTTTGATCTTCTAGAGCTTGATCAACCGTCCAACTACATAGTGGGTGTTATGACACTTTTTATCAGGATTTTTTACATTTTTATTTTTCAATTTAAATGCCTTTGTTATAACAAGTCAGAGTGAGCAACACACAGGTTGCAACAAGGCTTATATTCCTCTCTCTGTTTCCTAAACTTTGTTTGTGCTTCGTTGTGGCATATCATGTTCCCCCTTGTTGCTACCTGATCTCATGATGAAAACGTACCTGTAGGAACTTTTTCGCAAGATGCGAAATACGTACCAATAGGTACATATCACTGCAGTTTCCAACAGAAATGATCACTAGAGGCGGTAAAACAGCGAGCACTTGTAAACGTTTTCATACACAGTCATATGATTACATATGATACATATGATTTCATATGATTACAGCTACATATGTTTCTCTTTCAGGACATAACAAGCATGCTCGGTAGCTCAGCCGGCATGGAATTGGACATGCGGAATCCTTGAGTACAAATCACGTGAAAAACTTGACTCACAATGAAAGAGCTGAAAGATCAAGCTAAAATGGCATGCTTGCGATTGTGCTTTTAGGTCACATTCGCTTTTGTTCATACTGTCGGGTATGTTATTTTAAAATGTCACGGAGCATTAGACTTATAGCGCCACTCAACTGACATTTCAAATCAGAACTGTGTTGACACATACAAAACCAACATCACATAAAACGTACCATACAGTTGAGGTCAAAAGTTTGCATCCCCCTTTCAGAATAATTAAAATGTTAATTAATTTACCAAACCCTGGTGAAAAAACCAGCATATGCTCATAAGTATGTTTTGATGCTGGGATGCTGGTAAGGTATGTTTTGGTGCTGGTTTAAGCTGGTCCTTTGCTGGTTTATGCTGGTTCTTAGCTGGTTTATGCTGGTCCTTTGCTGGTTTATGCTGACCAGCAACATGACCAGCATAAACCAACAAAGGACCAGCAAAAACCAGCTAAGGACCATACCTAACCAACATCCCAGCATCAAAACATACTTACCAGCATATGCTGTTTTTTTCACCAGGGAAATAAGAGGGATCATACAAAATGCACGTTATTGTTTATTTAGTACCTACCTGAATAAGATATTTCACATAATAGATGTTTACATGCAGTATAGTCCACAAGAGAAAATACTAGCTAAATTTATAAAAATGATCCCATTCAAAAGTTTACATACGTTTGATTCTTAATACTGTGTTGTTACCTGAATGATCCACAGCTGTTGTTTAGTGATATGTGTTCATGAGTCCCTTGTTTGTCCTAAATAGTTAAACTGCCTGCTGTTCCTCAGAAAAATCATTTAGGTCCCACAAATTCTTTGGTTTTTCAGACCTTTCCAACAACGACTGTATGATTTTGAGATCCATCTTTTCACATTGACAACCACTGAGCGACTCATATGCAACTATTACAGAAGGTTCAAACACTCACTTATGTAGCAGAAGGAAAAACTTTGCATTAAGAGCCGGGGGGTGAAAACTTTTGAACAGAATTGAGATATGTAGATTTTTTCTTATTTTGCCTAAATATCATATTTTTTAATTAAGTACTACCCTAGAAAAGTGGGGTTTTGGACAATATTGGCATGTATCCTTTTGAATTTGTGATCATTTTGCGCTGATTAGGGACAACACGAACTACGAAAACATATTTTATTACATAAACCATTTATACATAGAAAAAACGTAAATTTTCGATTCATCAAAATATCCACCATTAGCAGCTATTACAGATCCGCATAATCTGGGCCTAAATTCATTGTATTCTAAACTTAATTGGCAGTCAGTTGTTGAAGTTATTAAGGTGTGCTGACCCAAAATTTAAAAAAAAAAAACCTGGGCCAAGTTTAAACCAGTAATCAGGCATCACAGCTGGCAAAGGGGCGTGTCTGACTTTGACATGTATATATTGCCATTATTATGTAATCAAAATGAAAATTATTATTGCTGGTCTTCAATGATAATGTCAAGTTACTTCAATGTATTTGCACCAAAAAATGATAAGGATTTATGCTGATATCGTCCAAAACCACACTTTGCCAGGGGTGTTTCCAAACTTTTGGAGGGCAGTGTACGTTTTGGTCATGAGATCAGGTTGCCCTTTTCCATGCTAACACACATAAAAAAGTAAACACTGATGGTGCATTTTGATGTGGAGTACAAATGGTACTAATGGTCCACTTAGCTTTTGGGACAACTAAAAAAGGGTCTGAAATTGTAGAGATATATGTTTTAAAGTTCAAAGGTCTCTGGCATTTTGATGACCTCCCACACTTCACTCAAAAGTATGTGATTTATCTGACACTGCTACATTTAGAATAAGTCTAGGTGTTTCATGACACATTTAAATCGGGCTTTTCACCTTTGACATCAGAAATAAATCATGTAAGGTCACCTTTTGCATGACTGCTCAGACGAGTGTCTGTACTGGACACTAGAAACTAGATTGCTCCCATTCCAATCCAAAACAGTCTATGAAGGTTTCTACAAAATAAAAGTAATAATAACTTATTTTAAACTGCCAGTTTGACACATCCTTTATATTTTGACATCTGCACAGCTGCTAAATGTGTAACTAAAACTGATTTTAAAACAAGATAAATTGACTGCTGTGTATTTATTGAAAGGACTGACAAATTATCTTTTATTTCTAGCCATAATGCACATATTTATCCAGTATAACAGATCAAACACGTGAAGAAGCCCAAGCTACTTATGCCCAAACATTTTTATAGATCATTGACTATTCTTGCATTTGAGTCTCTTTTAAGTCTATAAGTCAGTTTTTATGAAAACAGTCTGGTGCATAAGCATACTTGATTAATGTGACACTACTAATGTTGAATTTAGCCTCTGCGCTCACTGATGGAATTGGTTTCAGTAACAAGATTTTATGTTGTCAGTCAAAAGAAACTGGTCTGACTCCAGTCTGCATTTTAAAAATATAGAAATGACATCATGGCTCAACATGATCATTTTCATTTTACTCTACATTTCTCTCCTGATCTTCATCCTTTGATTTACCCCTGACACTTACCTTCAGAGTCTATCTGCACTTTCCCTTTTTATGACCGGCTGTCTGGTGGTCTCCTGGGGTTTAATCATCTGTTTTTCTCTTTTTCCACTGTTCAGGGTCCACTTGGTCTGGATGGCAAACCTGTGAGTATTCCCAAGGTTTAAAGAGAAAAGATGAGAATGTGTGTGTGTGTATGTGTTTGAAAAACAGGTTCTTGATTCTCACATTATCGGACATTTAATTACTTAATCTGCTTTTCCAAGGTAGTATGTGTATTTATGCGTGACATTTGGTTTTCAAATGGTTTAAGTCATCTAAGCTTGTAATTGAAACAGCCACAAAGCTTCTTTAATTTGATTACATCAGCTTATTGTTACTTATTTTTTTGTTATTGCGCATACACACTAAGCTTTACACTCTCAGAAAGGTACAAAACTGTTTCCGTTTCGGTACCAGTATGTACCTTTAAGGCACTAATATGTAGCATATGGGACCCAGGACCACCAAACCATTCATAAGGGTAGATTTTTTGAAAATGAGATTTTAACATCATCTGAAAGCTGAATAAATATACTTTCCATTGATGTTCCATCATTTGTTATGATAGCACAATATTTGGCCAAGATACAACTATTTGAAAATATGGAATCTGATGGAATCTGGAATCTGGTGCAAAAAAATCAAAATATTGAGAAAATTGCCTTTAAAGTTGTTCAAATGAAGTTCTTAGTCATGCATATTACTAATCAAAAATTAAGTTTTGATATATTTATGGTAGGAAATTTACAAAATATCTTCATGGAACATGATCTTTACTTCATATACTAATGATTTTTGGCATAAAAGAAAAATTGATCATTTTGTCCCATACGTGCTACTTACGGTTTTGTGGTCCAGGGTCACATATAGTACCTTAATACCACCCCAGTGTCAAAATCTGCAATGTAAATCTCTGTTTATGTTGTGAATATAAATGATTTTTGACTTGTGGATGTTAAAACAGTTGAAAAAATGACATACATTGAAAGAGGGACATGAACCATATCTAGAGACTAGAATATCATAGAGACTAGGAGATGGGCTTTTTTAAGCTCTTTTTGACTAGAAATGTAACAATTGGTTTGTTTATTTGCAGGGTATTCCTGGACCCAAAGGAAGCCAGGTAAATACAATTTCAGATCTCTTATTGTTATTGTCTAACACTGTAGACAAATAAGTGCTGCTTCATACAGTAGGTTTATGGAAGTTTTAAACACTCATCTGAAAGCTGTTCATTCATACAGTGTATTTTGCATGGCATCAGCGGGATTGTGCTCCTGTTTAAGTTTTCAGCCATTTATCTCTCAAGATGTAGGGTCACACACCACATAATGTCTTTTACCTTGTATGTCTGTCCGCAAATGTGATGGAAATAATGGATTACACACCAAAAGGAGAGAATTCATCATTGTTAGCTTGCGCTGTTGCAGTTAGGTGGTCGTTTATGAACCCTGTCGCGCTCTTTAGCGCTGCCAAAGGAAAGCCCATTTGTCCAAAGTAACGTAAACCACTTTTTCTGGAAAGCAGACCACCTCAAAACGCCATTCGTCTGTGGCTTCCTGTGAAAGACAGTTGTTTTGTTTTGACTCGCATGAAAGAAAGTCTAAGATGGTCGTACTGTAGGTCTCATTCAGGCTGAAAATTTTGTGACATATATAAACATATAACTGATGTGCATCATAGAATTTCTAAAATGAGTAAGAGGTTGTAGTTACACCGCAGTTGAGTCTGATTCAGATAACATGTGACAGATGTTGTTTGGATGACAATGTGAACAGCAAGAATCACACTGACTCTGACGTTTTTAATTCCAGCCTTTGCCACTGTCATATGAATTAAATCATGGAAATACACTTTTGCAATGTGGCTTCAGTGCTAACAGTAATTCCTGATAATTTACTCACCCCCATGTCATCCAAGATGCCAACGGCTTTCTTTCTTCAGTTGAAAAGAAACTAAGGTTTTTGAAGAAAACATTCCAGGATTTTTCTCCCTATAGTGGACTTCAATGGGAATTAATGGTTGAAGGTCGAGGAATAAGGGTCTTATCTAGCGAAACGATCAGTAATTTTCTAAAAAAACATGTAAATTTATATACTTTTTAACCACAAATGCTTGTCTTGCCCTTACGCGTTATGTTATCAAGTTGTAAAGTTCATGCATGATGCAGGCAGAAGTACCAACGTAGTGTTTACAAAGCGAACGTCAAACACCCTTTACAAAAAAAGGTAAAGCAACGATGTTGGATGATTTAGAAGTTGAGGAGAAAATGAGGAGTTTTTCGCCCTACCCTACCTTTTTGAACTGAAGTACACAGATGAAGAACTAACCGCATTGCGCATTGCAAAGCTAGTGCAAAATGAGCATTTGTGGTTAAAAAGTAAATAGATTAAATTTTTCTTAGAAAATGACCGATCATTTTCCCAGATATGACCCTTATTCCTTGTCTGGGATCATGTAGAGCCCTTTGAAGCTGCATTGAAACTACAATTTTTACCATTAAGCCATTGGCCACCACTATATTAAGGAAAATCCTGGAATGTTTTCCTCAAAAACCTCTTCTTTTTGACTGAAGAAAGAAAGATATGAACATCTTGGATGACATGGGGGTGAGTAAATTACCAGGAAATTTCTATTCTGGAAGTGAACTAATCCTTTAATATCGCTTTGATTAAAAAATATTAGATATAATATTAGAAAATAATTAGAGTTATTTACTTCCTCACTGTCATGATTATTCAACATGCACTTTGCATCAGCTTCACTAGCATTTCCTCTTTTTTTCTTTCAAAGCAATGTGTTTTACACATGTAGATCAGTTTCGAAGCCTCATCAGTTCAGACCTGAAACGGGTCACGGTGAGCAAGGTCATGTGAACCAGCTCATAAAAACATTTTTGAGCAGAAAATGTGAATTTGGCGCTTGTCTTGTGGTGTGTATATTCCCATAGACTCTCTTCCCTATCATTTCTACTTGCTTAGTTTGACTCAAACCATTTTCTTTTGTTCAGTCAGTTGTACGTTCATCATATTCCCAGACTTTTGATCATGTTATTTGCAAATGACTTTTAAGATCAAAGATTACAGCTATATCTAGTGCAGATGTGAGGTGCTGCCTGTACTTTTGGTCGATGTAGAAAAACTTTGAAGATGAGGTACATGTGAAAGTTAGAGGACATTGAGACACTAACGACTGTTAGTGAATGACTTATGGTTCACATGGTATGTTTTTGAACTATGCTGTATTTTCCCTTGGACTTCTGTCATGTCAATTTTTCATTTTGGACAATCTGTCTAATCATTACACCCAACTTTTTCAGGGGCTGCCAGGACCAAAAGGAGATAAGGTACATTTAGTATCTTTTTTTTTTGGTCGATATTTTACAGCACACACACACAGGATGTTTCGTTCTGTTTCCGATCTCAGTTTCCCAGCAAGCAGATGTTTTCCCATTTCTAAAACAACTCGCAAATTTCATTTGCATTGGCTTTTGTCTTCAAACACATGTTTTGGAGGGGATGTAAACCGTGTCAGGCATCAAATTAGAGAAACAAGAAACCTGTGGTAAATGAAGGCCGTCTTGAAGTCTTTTCCTGATTGCAGAAAAAAAGCACAACAAAACAAAAACATGAAGCCTCAGGATGCTTTTTCTCCCAGATCAGTGTTCCTCATTTATAGTAATTAGTAAACAGAGTTACAGTATACTCATTCTCTGCCCTGGTTTCATTTATATGCTCTCTTGTAAGTTACTTTAAACACATAGTGAATAGTAAACCAGATTAAATTATCACAGAGGCTATGTTAGTGGGTCAGGAAGCTTTCTCTTGCATCTAATACAAAAGCAGTGTTTGTTAAGACATTTTAAACATCTAATTTCCATCAACATGTTCACCTTTGGTGTGGATAGATGCAAAGACACATTAGCAATCATCCAAACACAGTCAAGAACCACTCAAATTCTCTTCAGGATATTAAAAAAATCTAGTATTTTAGCTCACATGTGTTGCTGATTGCATTGTTGTCTGTTTGTGTTGTAGGGTGATCAAGGAGACACCGGGCCAAGGGTTAGTACGCGCACATTTCTGTCATTTTGAATAAATTTATCTATTTATATTTTCCCATACAGTCAGAGAAACCAAATGTCACATGTGCCTCACAATAATGAGGGAGATACCGGACTAGATATTCATCACATTTATGAGGATTGATGATACGTCATAAATCAAAATTGAAGGGCTGAACTGTGTGTGACAGAGGGCTGAATTTATTTAATAGATTCAGTATTCTCCCTTTCTTTATTTTTCCTCACATACGTTCAAAGAAGTGGCAATACGCAAATATCCAGATATCCAAGATGGGCAACTAAAGTATATATGAAGAGTTCAGATGCAAAACCAGCTAAAAGCCATCTCGGTCAAAAATGAGATAATGATACTGAGTGAATGCTCTCGACACATTATATGTCCATCAAATACTTTTTCTTCAAACTTGCAAAAATACCACCCTCAGCCCAATCAGAAGTACCGGTACTTACACAGAAACCTATACATCTGAGCCTGATAAAAATGCATTTTTAAAGAAAGACGTTAGATGGATTTAGCTGGTTTTGCATCTGAACTTTATATATATATATATATATATATATATATATAATTTTTAAAAATTAAAAAAAAAAAATCATTATTAGTAGTGCATATTACTAATCAAAACTTAGGTTTTAATATATTTACGTTACAAAATATCTTCATAGAACATGATCTTTATTTAATATCCTGATGATTTTTTGCATAAAAGAAAAAAACAAAACAAAAAAACAAAAACACACACACACAACAACAGTAATTTTGACCCATACTGTCACAGGTAGTCCAAAGATGAAGACAAAAATGATGAATAAAGATCCAAACAGGTTTATTAAAGAACTCCAAAATACTTAAAATGGCATACAGCGCCGTTGCACTGCGGACGTCCCGTGTTTAAATCCCGACTCGAGGACCTATCCTGATCCCACCCCCATCTCTCTCTCCCACTTCACTTCCTGTCACTTCTAAACTGTCCTATCATAATAAAAGCAAAATGCCAATGCCATACTCGCACCATAATGAAAAACAGGTGAAGAGGGAGGTAGAGTGGAGGTTTGGTGGTGGTCGAGGAGTTGGAGAGAGCTGGTGAGTACAGGCAGGCAGACAGGCAGAGACTCCATAGAGGCACAGATGGTGGAAGCATCCATGGGCACGATGATGGGAGGAGTGCCCAGATGTTGCAGACCCACGACCCAGTGCACTGTGAAGACGACAGCCCACGGTGGTGTTGATGGAGGGAGGAGCCAAGGTTGAGGTGTGGCCAACAACATCCGTGGGATAACGATGAAGACCTGGGCAGAGCCACGGTGACAAGTGTCCGAGGTGGAGCCGGAGTGCCCGAGGACTGAGGCGGAGCTGCTGTGACCGAGGACTGAGGTGGAGCTGGGGGGAGGGAGGAGCCTGCTGAAGCCATAGGGGTGGAGAGACGAAGCACAGCGAAAGGCTCCCTAGTCCGTGGCGTAGGCAGGGTGACGACTGAGGTGGAGCAGAAGGGTCGAGAGAACCCGGTGGAGCCCCAAGGGTGAGGGTCTCAGGTGGGCGAAGCCAAGGTGGCGCCAACAGTTCGATGGGTCAAGGTGAAACAAGGGGATCTTAGGCTGAAGGCGGAGTTAATGGATCCACCCAATTTTGCGCAGCTGGCGAGTACAAGTCCTGAGGCTTCGCACCACAGAGCAACCCAGGGGAAGACACAGGGCTGCAAGAGGACAGCTGAGGTAGGGCAGGAGGACTGGCTGAGATTAGTGGTGGTAGTGGAGGTGGGACAGGGAGGTTGGGTGGGACCACATATAATGGTTTACAGTCCTTACAGAGCAAAGAATCAGTCTCTGAGCTGGCTAAAACCGGTGATAATGAAGAAAGTGTAGATATTTCAGGGTGGGGAAGGGAGGGAGGTAGTATTTCAGTGTCCCAGTCAATCAGCCAATCCTCACCAGAATCAATCTCCACCAAAATACACACTGGGACGTCTGTTGCTGGCTCACACCCCTGGTCAGACTGACATTGTGGCTTCGGCTCCAGGGCGTTTGTAGGCGCTGTTGTTGCAGGCTCTGTGCACACGGTGGTGCATGCGGGGGGCTCTGGCGTTGTCGTCCCCATGGTTCGAAAGTTGGTGGGCTGTGCTCTGGGTCTGGCTGTGCGACATCTGTGTAGTGTGGCTGGACAAGGCTGCTGTCTTCCTCGGCTTTGCCCACTGTGAACACGGATCCGTTCGTCCACAGTGCAAAGTTGATGTAAGCTTCCAAAGTCCAGCAGCGATCTCCAAGGGGCATGACAAAGCGGAGATCCTCGTCCAGTCCACACAGAAATCCCTCTATAAGACAGACGTCGCAGATGGCAAGATGGCAGATGGCAAGGAACTCCTCCACATAAAGCTTCAGGTCTCTGCCATTCTGGAACACAAATACAGTTCCTCCTTCCAGCAAAATATTGCCCCTCGTCATGGCAACATAAATGGAAGCAATGTTCAGCTTACTTCACATTTCTTGGGTCTGGTATTTTGTCACGGGTAATCCAAAGATGAAGACAAAGACGACGAATAAAGATCCGAACAGGTTTATTTAAGAACTCCAGAATACTTAAAATGCCGTAACAGTGTGGGAAAACACAATTAATACCAGACAACCAGAGAGTGTGCAAACAGGAACTTAAGCTCAAACCATATAAACGAAATAATGATTAACACCTGAGCTGATTAGATAAATTACCATGACAGCTAAAGAGTGGTGGGAAAACAGAACAAAGGAGAACATGTGACTAAAGACAACCAATCAGAAGTCCATAAAAACAAAGCTAATAATCCATAATAAAAATAACAGAGAATATATATATATATATATATATATATATATATATTTTTTTTTTTTTCTCCGGTTGGGTAATTTCTTTAGAGCACGCCCACATTTGCCAGTAGCCACACCCCCAACTCACACACACACACACACACACACACACATGCATATATATATATATATATATATATATATATTTTTTTTTTTTTCCGGTTGGGTAATTTCTTTAGAGCACGCCCACATTTGCCAGTAGCCACACCCCCATCCAAACATAGTTTGATATCCTAATGATTTTTGGCATAAAAGAAAAGTTGTTAATTTTGACCCATACAATGTATTGTTGGCTATTGCTACAAATACACCTGTGTTACTTATAACTGGTTTTGTGATCGAGGGTCACATTTTTTTTTTTTTATTTGCCAGTAGCCACACCGCTATCCAAATATAGGATTGTTTGGTCAATATCTGGCTACTTTGAAATGATCAGCAAGTATTTTATTCTATATATACACATTTTATATATTTATGAAATTTTATTTTACAAATTACTTGAACAGTGCTCTGATAAATATTCTGCTCCTCTAGAAACATAAAGAAACAAACATGGGAGTTATCTATGTTCAGTCTATTTTGATTCACTAAAGAGCGTACTATGTATATGTGTTAGATAGCATGTTTCCGAGCACAAAAACAATGACAAATGTTAACAAACAAAAATAAATCTTAACAAACTTGCCTGTGGGGAAGCACTGGAAAGGAAAAACACAGAGCAAATAATCCCTTTATTCTCTTCTAAAAATGCCACAACTTTTATTTTAGAGTTGGGGTTAGTCTGCAGTAAATATAATTAGTGTAATTTATATAGCGTAAGAACAATAGAAGTCTATGGGAAGCTCAGTTAGCTGAGCGTGTGTGTAGTGCTGAGTAAAGCAGCAGTGTGGGAAACCTCAAGTATCCCTCAGGTCACCACATCCCTGCTAACTCAACCCTCATGCTCACGCTGGCATCAACGTGCTGTGTCACTCTCGCTTTCTCTCTGTTTTCTTCTTTGTTTCTCTTTCTTTTTTTCAAGGCTTTAGCTCTCACATTTTTGAAGCTATAGCTTTCTTTCTTAGCCACTTTAACCTGACAGTGAAAAGCTATAAAATAATTTCACACTTTTCAGTCAGTTTCCATTCCCACCTGGATCGGTACAACCTTTCTTAAAATCTTTTCTAGCAGATATGTGACATTTCTCTGTGCTACTGGCAGCTCTCTGTTACTGCTGTCAACACAATTCAGCCCTCAGATTGTGGTTTACAGAGACAAGCGAACATAAATATGTTGTCCAGACCAATATGATTTAAGAAAAACAAAAATAAAACCATGGTTTTAGCTCAGTTTTATTTCAGGGTGGTAAAACCAACAATTTTAAATACTTTGGTCATTCGTATTTAAATCACAGTTGTATTTAGGCAGTCCAGACACGTTGTCCTTTTGGTTCTGTATTTAGAGCAAGTCAAAACTGCAAGTATCATTTTAATTTTCGTGACATGGCATGAGTTTAAATAATTGATCCAGTCAAATCCAATGAGAACTCAATATATGTATTAGATGTATTCTATTTACAGTATAAGGAAATGGGATTTTTTTTCATAATGTTTCATAATATAATATTATAGTATTATATTATATTATATTATATTATATTATATTATATTATATTATATTATTGTGCCAGAAAATAAATCAAATTAAAAAAAATGATTTTTACTAAATCATGAAAAATATAGTTTAATATAGTTTTAATATATTAAAATAAATTAAAATGACAGGAAATGTACACTACTGTTTAAGGGTTTGAGGTCAGTAATATTTTTAAAATTTGTTTGAAAGAAGTCTCTTAACTGTATTTATTTGACACAGTAAATACAGTAATGTTTTCTATTTTAATACATTTTAAAATTTAATTTTCAGTATCATTACTCCAGTCTTCTGGTTTTTTAAGGGTTCAAGCGCATAGCAAAATTGTTAGAATCGTCAAGGACGAAAGTACGAAATCACTCATAACTCCTAAACGGTCAGTTGCAGGCTCAGGTCTCCTTTGGACACGGACAAGGCATCCTCTCATGCCGGCAAGATGCATGCCTCAGATTCGGTTATTTTGGATTTTTTGAAAAACCTACTTTTGCGAACTAGTCCTGGGTTTTTAGTAGATTGGAACCAAACCATTGCAGGAAGATTCTCTGGAGAGTGAATATCAATAACTATCAAAAAAAAACAAAAAAACTTTTGACTCTCCGTTACAAAGTGACACCAAAACGTTCGAAAGTGGCAGGGCCACTTTAAGTAAAATGCCTATAACTCCTGTATGGAATAAGATATCTACATAGTTGTGCCAATCTCGGAACAACTATGTAAGAGCTCAGTCAAAAAAAAAAAAAAAGAATCATGGATCTTGGCCACTAGGTGGTGCTATAAAAGATAAATGACTATAACTATGGAACTATTTTTCCTATCAACATGAAAATCACTGTGCACAGTCATGGTCCAAAGTGCCACACATGTCTATAAGGACATTTGCGTATCTCAAAAAAAAAATGGCCGCCATTGTCCGATGAAGTTTGAGCACCTATTGGACAAGGATAATGGAAGCCCCAAAGGTCTGTGAGAAATTTGAAGAAAATCAGCCACTGGGGGGTGATATTGCATTTTTCAACGCTGTAAACAATTGTATATTGTGTGATAATTGTATCATATGATAGAACTCCTCATTTTGGACAACTTTGCCTCTAGAACCACTGCTGTCAATCAAATCGTTTGTTAAATGATTGAGAAGATGTAAAAAAAAATAGACTTTTGTGAATTAGTTCTAGGTTTTTGCTCTCAATCTAGAAAAAAAAAACTACGGTACAATTCTCTGGACTCTCTGGGTCAATAATTATCAAAAAAATGTTGAAATGTGTCGGATGCCGGTAACCTTGTGGTAAGTGCGCCGACATATACAGCGCGACTGCGCTCACGGCAACCCGAGTTCGATTCTCGTCTTGAGGTCCTTTGCCGATCCCGCTCCCCTCTCTCTGCCTAAAACTTTCCTGTCGTCTAATAAACATAATATTTCTATGGTTAATTACCTGGATATGCCAAAAATGCTTTTTTAAATAATTGATTTGGTGGTTATAGGCTTGCTGAATAATTTCCTTTTTCATATATGCTTAAATGCCTTAAAGTGCTTGAACCCCGATAATCACTGCTTGCAGCTATATTTATTTATTTTATTATTTTTTTTTATTTATTTATGTGGAAATCTTAATACATTTTCTTTCAGGATTCTTTGATGAATAAAAGGTTCAAAAGCATTTACTTCAGAAGGCTTTTGTAACATAATGAATGTCTTTAATGTTGCTTTTGATCAATTTAATTTATCCTTGCTGAATAAAAGTATTTATTTCTTTAAAAAAAAATTATTGACCCCAAACTTGAAAGGATGTTTTTAAATTTTGAGACACAGTTTTTAATTGCTTTTAATTCAACGTTGTCAAAAATAGTTGGTCTGACCGTTATATATAGGTCTGTCATTAGAAGGATGTATCTTGAACTAAAAATAAATCAACCAAAATCCTGCTTTGATATTTCACAGTGCTTTGTCAATGCTTTTTTGATGACTGGTCTGTATCTTTGCTCCTCTGTTCATCCTGTTCCTCTCGCAGGGTCATGGCACTCATGCAGGTCTGCATAGTAATCAGATTCTCATTAAGGTTTGTCTCTTCTCTGCTGCCATAGCCTTCATCTCCAATCCGCTCCGTGTCCTAGAAGGCCGCCCCCCCTTCATGGCCCCTGAGATCTTGCCCAGTTTCCTCACTATCCCTCAATCAATTTTTTCAATGCTCTTATTGTTTCCCCTTTGTCTTTTCTTCTTCCATCTGTTTTTCCGGGGTTTTCCTGTCGCTTTGTATTGGTGATTCACACGCAAAGATGGTCTTTCCTCGTTACGATCACAGCTACATCTCGGCCGATCAGCCCAGCTTCCAGAGGCGTATGCTGAAGGTAGCATGTGTGCCAGGCATGTGCAGACACTCCAGTTACTAGATCTTCATCTTCCTCCTTTTTAACCCATGTCATTGTGTGTGATTGCTTGTGTTATTGTTTGTGTGTCTCAATATTTACAAACAAATAACCTCATCCATGTGTAAGGAATCAGAGCGTTGCATGCAAGTTTGCTGCTCTAGTGAATAATGCTGATTCAGGGTGGATCTCACAAGAATATATCTGGGCCATATTTTACCACATAATCAAAAAATAAATAAATAAATACATTTTGGATAAGGAAATGTAATACAAAATAATGTTACAATCTAAAAAATAAACAATAATAATGATCCTGAAAATACTGTATAAAACTGTAAAACGAGATTCACCTCTTTACATGTATAAAGAAACCTTGTGGGAAAATTGTCATTTTGTGGGGTAGGGTGATCTTTGCTATAGTAGATTTCACAAATATTTACCAAAAACAGCAAAGTAACTGTTTAGTAGAGGCATAATTATTTTGTATTATTTATTAACGTATTATTATTCACAAAAGCCAAATGACTTTTATACAGTAAATAAGTTGTAATGAAACTTAAAACAATCTTCCATTCACTTTTCCAAATAAAAAAAGATAATGAAACTAAAATGCATACTTCAAGAGAATTTTATCTGTGCGTATGTTTTGCTGTGACTTACTTGAGGAATTGATTTTATATCATATGATGTTTATTTGTTTTCCTTAGGGTGATCAAGGACAAGCTGGCCCACCTGGACCTCCAGGCCCTCCTGGAGCACCCGGTGCAAGAGGGCCCCCAGGAAACACAGGAAAGGATGGTCCCCGCGGCCCACCGGGAGAACCAGTAAGATGCTCTGCTCGTTTTACCTGCTTCTGTGATACCTTAAAAGTTGTACATTTCCTTGTTTAAAGGGGTCATCTCATTAAAAAATTGCACAGGGGGAAAAATGTCAAAAATGTATGATATGACCCCTTATGAAAAGCATTCGAGTCATGTGTAGCGCTGGTCCCTCATTAGCAATCGCCTTTGTTTCTTTGTTTGTTTTGTAAATGCGCCATCTAGTAGCGAAAATTACATACTGTACCTTTAATTTAAAGGGCACCTATTATGCCCCTTTTTACAAGGTGTAATATTGGTATTGGGTGTCCCCAGAATGTGTCTAAAAGAGGCTGTAGCATACACATCTCTGCTTTGCATACCTACAGCAATAAACAGTCGGTAGAAGCAGTGTTGCCAAGTCAGCAGTTTTCCTGTGGAAATGGGCTACTTTAACACTGTTGCGGTGGGTTAAAGCGACCCCAACAACGTCATATTTAGCCCCTGACGTACAAATTAATCAGGGGAACCCCGACAAAAAATGTAATTTATTCCCCTGGAACGGGTTTTTTAATGGGGACCCTCTTCAAAATGCGATTGGGCTTGTTTCTGAGTAGCAGTTGGGTGGGTTTTATTGTGAAAACCTGACAACCCTGGGTAGAAGCAACATCAGCTGTTCATACAGGAAGCCAAACACACTGAAAGTGGGACAAAACACCACAATTTTACAGAGCTTGCGCCACTCTGACCTGTTATCGAGCTGACTTGACAGCATAGGGAGGACGTGTTTGCTAGTGTCACTGAACTAACAACACGGCTTGAACTAATCTTTTCAGCGCAGCGCTAAAATACTAATAATAAATAATAATATACGCACACAAATACGGTTAAAATGTTAGCTGAGCCCTGTAACATGACATTCACAAAGCAGTCTGGAGAGAAATGATTTGCGCAGACATAAACAGATTTAGGTAGTTTTGAGGTGCATTACTTTCAAAAATAAAAGTAATCCACCACACCCTCAGTGGCTCAGATGTTGGGAAAAAAAAAGACTTCAGTCTTACATCCAAACACAAAACACCGGGATTGCTTGCAAGACACTGTTGATGTTACAGCTGCTCGAGCATGGAGAAAATGGAGGACAGCGTACAGCCAAAGACTGTTTGTGGAGGGTGGAAACTATGGCTACTATGGGTACTGTCAATCAGCGGCTGTGGACGGGGCCTAAACAATGTGATGTCACATTGCTTAGAGAATCAAAACCGCATGCCTAATGAGGATTTAAAAAAAAAAAAAAAATGTACTGTTCATTCATCAACTGAAAAAAACAGCATAGACCAAAAGATGGATTGTGATTTAAGAATTGACATTGGTTCATTAAAATGAGAATCTATTAAAATCGAGAAATCAATTTTTTTTTGTTTGTTTATCCAGCCCTAGCGTATTTAGTTTTTTTTGTTTTTTTGTTTAAGCTAAAACTTTTGTAGGCAGTTCTAATTAGTTTAGGTCTGTACAACAAGACCAATACAAGTTAATTTAAACAAATAAAGTTTTGCTGAACAGCAAAACTCAAAAGCATATTAAAAACTCCATCATGACTGAACATAAAAAAACCCTAACAAGTCTCCCTTTACTGAAAAAGACATCAAATTACACTTAATTTCAACATTTACTCTCTGAGTGCAGTCCTATCCAAAGCATGCTGGGAACTACAAATCTGCTGCCCAGTTAGTTACTGTATGTCAACAAAATGATCCCTGTAGTCTTAACAAAAATAATTAAGTTAGCTGAAGCATAATAAAGTTAAGACATAATGAAATTTAGCTGTGTCAAAATGTTCAAGAATTGTGCTTGTTCAGCTCATTTTTGTAAATTAATTTGTAAAAGTGGAAAAAGTAAAAAACAACTGGTACCATCTACCAAGAGGGCACCAAACTGAGTTTTTCATTGTTACCTAGGGGACTCAAATTGTACAATTGAATTTATCATCTGAAACTGTTTTTCACTATAGCAACCTGTGGTTTACAACAGTTACAGGTTGTACTTTAAAGGTGAAAGGCATTAGCTTTGCTCCGCTCTGGCCTCTGTCATCTGACGGTTGTGTTTTGTTCAGCCAGAGGTGATGGAGAGAGACAGGTGAAAGGGGAAAGGGGCAAATCCAGTTCATCATTCCCCCAGCGGGGCATTTGAAAACCACAATCTATGCCAGTGCACTGCGGCTCACCTAAAGCTAAACCAAATATAGATTTTAAGGCTCAAGACTCATCTGGTTTGGGTAAGACACGGCCACACTGTGTTCTTGACGGGCTCTGCTGTTCCTGAACATCCCGAAAAGAGATATGACACGAATCCAGGTTCAGGAACAGTTCTCCCAACGTTTCTCGCCGTAGGTCCCTTCAAATTAAGTTCATCCTTTTTAGTTTCTTATCATAAAGGCAAATTAATTTGGACTGAAAGTGAACTGGAAATGGTTTTATTTCATTGAACTTGGGCTGGTTCTCATGGGCACACTGGACTGTCAGTTCTTTTTGCAGTAGCAGAAATTATTCTTGCATAGCGGCAGGTTATGAGAGCCAGGACATACTCTGTAATGTCGGTCTTATTAGACTGTTGGTTTCACAAGCCAAGGTTTTGACTATCAGCAGTAAATCTGCAGCACATTATAGCTTTTTCTGGCCAAGAACCATTCATTCATATATGAAGAGACCGTCTGACTGACATTTTAAATTACCAAACTCACTTTGCTTGATTTTACATGACATTTGGGGGTTTGGCAAGCATGTGGGGAATTTCATTTACTCAGGATTATCTGCATCAAACTATAGTATATACACTGTCATTCAAAAGTTTGGGATCAGTAAGATTTTCTATGTGTGTGTTTTTTTTTAAGTTTCTTATGCTCATCAAGGCTGTTTTTACTTGATCAAAATCCAGAAAAGAATATAATATTGTGAAATATTATTACAATGTAAAATAACGCTTTTTTATTTTAAAATATATTAAAATCGAATTAATTCCTGTGGTCAAAGCTGAATTTTTAGCATCATTACTCCATTCTTCAGTGCCACATGATCGTTCAGAATTCTAATATGCTGATTTAATATCAATGTTGGAATCTGTTGTGCTGCTTAATATTTTTTTTGGAACCTGAGAGACTTTTTTCAGGATTCTTTGATGGATAAACTGTTAAAAAGTACAGCATTTATTTAAAATATAAATCTTTTTTAACAATATACACTACTGTTCAAAAGTATGGGGTCAGTACATTTTTTATTCTTTCTTTTTTTGAAAGAAATTAATACTTTTATTCACCAAGGATGTTAAATTAATAAAAAGCGATGTATAGCAAGATTTCCATTTTAAGTAAATGTTGTTCTTTTTAACTTTCTATTCATCAAATAATCCCGAAAATAGCATCACAGCTTCTAAAAAAAATATTAAGCAGCACAACTGTTTCCAACACTGATAAATGTTGGTAAAAGTAATAAATCAGCATATTAGAATGATTTCTGAAGGATCACGTGACACTCAAGACAGGAGAAATGATGCTGAAAATACAGCTTTGCATTACAGGAATAAATTATATTTTAAAATATATTAAAATAGAAACCCATTATTTTAAACTGTAATAATATTTCACAATATTACTGTTCTTTTAAATATTTTATATCAAGTAAATGCAGCCTTGATGAGCATGAGAATTCTTTAAAAACAATAAATCTTACTGATCTCAAACTTTGAATGGCAGTGTATGTAAAAATATAATAAATGTATACTAATATAATTACAAAAAAACTACAAAAAATGCATTAACTACATTAAATGTGATTAAGTTATGTTGATTATGCATAATTTTATTAAATGATCTAATGAGTCACCTTTTGCTTTTCTAATATGCATATATAAACAACGGAGGTACCAACACATATTTGACCCATTTTTAGCAATTCTCAATTTCAAAATCAATTTTTTGATTTGAATAAATAAGCTTTCAATTGATATATGGTTTGTTAGGATAGGACAATATTTGGCAGAGAAACAACTATTTGAGAATCTGCAAAAAAAAAAAAAAAAAAAAAATCTAAATACTGTTATATACTTTTATATATTTATGGTAGAAAATTTACAAAATATCGTCATGGAACATGATCTTTACTTAATGTTCTAATGATTTTTGGCATAAAAGAAAAATCGATAATTTTGACCCATACAATATATTGTTGGCTATTGCTACAAATATAGCTGGTTTTGTGGTCCAGGGTCACAATTATCATTTTATATTTATAAGTCTAAAAACACAAAGTAGGCTATAACAGCTCATGCACAAAGAGAGTCTGTGTAACTCTGCTGGCAGAGCTAGTAGAGCTTTTCATAAGAGTCCTCTGGATAAAACAAAGAGACATTTTCTGTTTGCACAGCTCTACTTTGTCGTCAAGCTTGTGAGTAAGGAAACTTTTATGAAAGCTGAAATTTATGAAATTCTGCACCATGTTGCTCACAGATGTTTCCCTGACATTACAACTTACTAGCTAGTTGTCTCCTGTTGTTGTGTTTTTCTCTGGCAAAACCACCTTGTTAAGAAGCACAGCTTGAAGCTATGTGAACAGTACAGTGCTTCTGATTTTCCCCAGCGCTTCCTCTGGTTTTGTTCATTTTTGACATGAAACACAAAATTATGTCTCTCCGTATTGTGCCTGAATACCAGCTTTGAAGTCTGCTTGACGTAAAATATGACATTTCACTAGATTGTGTGCATGCATATATGTGCCACTGAGATTGAGGACAAGAATATCGATTACAAAATGAAAAACATTGCTGGACATCCTGAAGTTTAGATCATAATACATTCACCAAGCACATCCTCCAAAAGATGCGATAGTTACATTCACTCTTTCTTTCTCTCTGTGTATGACAAACACTTAAACCATGATTTCTATTATAAAATGATGAACTTTGCATGAATGTGAGCAGGTGTTTGCTATCGGTGCTTAATATGTGATGGCAAACGTTCAACCAAAAAAAGCTAAGTTGTACATCACTGCCCCCTAGTGGTTAAATGACAGACACAACCGTCTCTGCACAAACTTTGTTTCTTCATCAGAACAGATTTGGAGAATTTCAGCATTACATCACTTGCTCACCAGTGGGTACTGCAGTGAATGGGTGCCGTCAGAATGAGAGTCCAAACATCTGATCAAAACATCACAATAATCCACAAGTAATCCACACCACTCCAGTCTATCAATTAACATCTTGTAAAATGAAAAGCTGCGGGTTTGTTAGAAACAAACTCATCATTTTTCGTCGTTTTGGCCAAAAATGAGTCTATGCTCCATAATGACGCTTCCTCCAGTGAAAAGGTTCATCTCCTGTTGTCCGCTTACATCAAAAACCAGCAACAGACTGTTTTCACTTATAATTGGTGATTAATCTGTACATATTTCTCTCCTGATTCAGAAAAGACAACTTTTTCACTTGAGAAAGCAACATTATGGATAGAAAACTTGTATTTTAGCCAAAAGCAATGATTAAAAACTTCTCAGTGGTGGATTTGTTTCTTATAAACACACAGCTTTTCACATCACAAGACTTGAATTGATGGACGTAAATGTGACTTTACTTGATATTTAATGTGAAACTCATACCGCTAACCCAACAAGCCGTTTAATGTTAATATCGATGCACAGCAACTTAACAACTGACACATGACATTTGGTTCTCTTTTGAAAAAGAGCTCTGGCATCAATCAAACACTGAAGTACATCTTGGACGTTTGGAGTATTAAAGTAACTCTTAAATACTTTCTGTCTCTCTAGGGTGCTCCTGGACAAGAAGGAACAGAGGTGAGTGTATTGTAACTAGCACTGTTTCTGATCAACATGGTCTTTATGGTTAACATTATATTATTGTATGTTATTTTCGTTTAAACACGTTTTCTCTTTCTGCAGGGACAAAGAGGTTTACCGGGGAAACCGGTAAGATTAAATCTCATAAAATCTATATGTGTGCTCATCCTTGAGGCCAAGATGTTTCTTGCTTTTTGGGAAGATCTCTTGCTTTCGCAATTTTCTGAAAGACTGCATTCTTTCCTCTTGGTATAAATATGAACAGCATGTTAGAGTGTTTTGCCCTTTGTGCTAGTAAGTGCTTGCTGACTTTAGCTGTCCTTAAACACTGACGTCTGGCTGCACCGACATCTGTATGAGGTCTTGAATTAGATCAGCCTGTTTCACTGGAATGACTTCTAATGTGTAATATCAGTTTCGTCTTAGTACATGTGTATGTTCGTGTGGGAGACTAAGATGAGAAGCATACTGAATGCGAGCATGTTTTGGCCGTCGTGTTGCAGCTGGTGTGATTTTATTTCTGAGTGAAACAGGATAGAAGAAACAAAATGAGGGATAAAGTAAAAAATTTTATCTGTGAAAACTGAAATGTGCTATAGGTTCAAAGGTGTAGCAATATTTTTATTTTGAATATTATGCAATTATGCAAAGTTCTCAATAAGAGAAAATAAATAGGGTAAATTTCAGTTTTCATCTTGAAAATCTGTCTTTTTTTATGCATCTCATTGACCTTCTTGTGAATCCATGGATACTGTATGTTTCTTTTTTTGCTTTTTAATCAAAATTTCAGCAAAAATCAACATGTTCTTTGCTTGAAATAAAATGAACTGAAGTCCAGTCTTCAGTGTCACACGACTCTTCAGAAATTGTTCTAATATGCTGATTTATTATTAGTGTTGAAACTGTTGTGCTGCTTAATTTTTTTCTGAAACCTGTGATGCTTTTTTCTTTGATTCTTTGATGAATAAAGTTTAAAAGAACAGCATTTATTCAAAATAGAAATCTTTTCTAACAATGTAAGTCTTCACTATCTTTTTTATCCATTTAACACATCCTTGTAAAATAAAAGTATTAATTTTTTCTTTTCTTTTCTTTTTGATGAAATAAATGCAGCCTTGACAAGCATAAGAAACTTCTTTCGAAAACATTCAAAAATGAATATACATTAAAATGACAAAAACATACAACAAAATGACTAAAATTTTACTCAAATAAAAATGAAAACAGAAAGTATAAAATAAAATCTCATTTAAAATATTAACAAAAACTATATCTCAGTGATAATAAAAGTGCAAGCTCACATTCAGATCTGCCGATTGTCCATCCTGCATTTTTTAATCGATTTATTGTTCTCTCAGATGAATGTCACAATATGGAAGATTTGTTGTTTTTCTGTTAAATCATATGTGTTCAGTGGTCTGTAAACTGGATGTTTAATTGTTTTACAGGGTGAAGTTGGTGATCAGGGTTACCCAGGACCACAGGGACCCCCAGGGTCAAAGGTCAGAGGTCATTCTTTCTCTGGTTTTGACACCTGATCTCATGACAAAAACGTACCTGTGGGAACTTTTTCGCAAGATGCGAAATATGTACCGCCATGTACGTTTTTCATGACATATTCTAAATGAAATGTCTAATGAGTGGTGCTAAAAAGTGCTTTGTTTTTTCCCCTGGAACAGATAAAAGTACATATGGTATGTTTTATGTGACATTGGTTTTGTAAGGTTCACCACAGTTCCGGCTTGAAATGTTAGTTGAGTGGTGCAATAACTCTAATGCTCCGTGATGTTTTAAAATAAGGTACTATCTGGACTACACCTAAACCTACACTATAGTATAAAAAAAGTGAATGTGATGTAAAAAATGCAATCGCAAGCATGCCGTTTTAGCTTGTTTTTCCATCTCTCATCTTTCAGCTCTTTCATTGTGAGTCATATGTTTTTCATGGAATTCATACCCAAGGATTCTACATCCTTAGTCCAATTCTGTGCCAGCTGAGCTAACTACCAAGCAGGCTTGTTATGTCTGAACTCAAAGATCACACAAAAGGCCTATTTCTCTCAAATGTTGTTCACAAATCTGTCTAAATCTGTGTTAGTGAGCACTTCTCCTTGCCGAGATAATCCATCCACCTCACAGGTGTGGCATATCAAGAAGCTGATTAGACAGCATGATTATTGCACAGGTGTGCCATAGGCTGGCCACAATAAAAGGCCACTCTAAAATGTGCAGTTCTATCACACAGCACAATGCCACAGGTGTTGCAAGTTTTGAGGGAGCGTGCAATTGGCATGCTGACTGCAGGAATGTCCACCAGAGCTGTTGCCCGTGAATTGAATGTTCATTTCTCTACCATAAGCCGTCTCCAAAGGCGTTTCAGAGAATTTGGCAGTATATCCAACCGGTCTCACAGCTGCAGACCATGTGTAACCACATCAGCCCTGGACCTCCACATCCAGCATCTTCACCTCCAAGATCGTCTGAGACCAGCCAGCCGGACAGCTACTGCAATAATCGGTTTGCATAACCAAAGAATTTCTGCACAAACTGTCAGAAACCGTTTCAGGGAAGCTCATCTGCATGCTCGTCGTCCTCATCGGGGTCTTGATCTGACTGCAGTTTGTCGTCGTAACCAACTTGAGTGGGCAAATGCTTACATTCGATGGCGTCTGGCACTTTGGAGAAGTGTTCTTTTCACAGATGAATCCTGGTTTTCATTGTACAGGGCAGATGGCAGACAGCGTGTATGGCGTCGTGTGGGTGAGTGGTTTGCTGATGTCAACGTTGTGGATTGAGTGGCCCATGGTGGCGGTGGGGTTATGGTATGGGCAGGCGTATGTTATGGGCAACGAACACAGGTGTATTTTATTGATGGCATTTTGAATGCACAGAGATACCGCACAGCCATTGAAGAGGAGTGGACCAACATTCCACAGGCCACAATCAACAACCTGATCAACTCTATGCGAAGGAGATGTGTTGCACTGCATGAGGCAAATGGTGGTCACACCAGATACTGACTGGTTTTCGGACCCCCGCAGACCCCCCCCAATACAGTAAAACTGCACATTTTAGAGTGGCCTTTTATTGTGGCCAGCCTAAGGCACACCTGTGTAATATTCATGCTGTCTAATCAGCATTTTGATATGCCACACCTGTGAGGTGGATGGATTGTCTCAGCAAAGGAGAAGTGCTCACTAACACAGATTTAGACAGATTTGTGAACAATATTTGAGAGAAATAGGCCTTTTGTGTACATAGAAAAAGTCTTAGATCTTTGAGTTCGGCTCATGAAAAATGGGGGCAAAAACAAAAGTGTTGCATTTATAATTTTGGTCAGTGTATTTAACGTCTTGCAAAAAAGTTCCCACAGATATGTTTTCGTCATGAGATCAGGTAGCAGCCTTTTTTTTTTTTACCTGTTTATGTGTTTTTTATTTTTATTTTCTGTTTTGCACTCTTTACTCTCATAGGTTCGATTTCATTCAAACTTCTTAGCATATTTTTCAGATTTGATCATGTGGTTGATTTCACCATAGCCTCTGACCATTACTTAATCATTAACAGCGTAATAAGAATGATTTCATAGAGTAATGGTCTTCATATGGACCCGACTGCTCTGTTCAAGCATCTTCTGCTGCAGTATTTCTCTCTGCGATCTGTTCTATATTACTTTAAATGCTCTGTATATGTTTTGCAGGGCGAGCAGGGAGAGCCAGGTCCTCAGGGTGACCGAGGAACCGATGGTCTGCCAGGCTTAAAGGTGAGCGCTGGGTGAAGCTCTTTTTGTTATATGTATATACAATGATTCCTACAAATACAGCACTTACAGCAAATAGGTAACATCAGTGTGCTTGATCGTATTGGTTTGATTTTGGACTTGTATTTCCCAGGGGGATAAGGGAGATATTGGAGAACAAGGGCCCCAGGGCGAATCGGTGAGGAACGATACATCATATGTTTATTAAAAGTGTGCTCTGTTTGATTTTGGTTGTAGAAATGCACTATTAGCAGTAAGCAGGTTGTTACTGAGATAAATTTGACCTGCCATGTGACCTCATATGGCATCTCTGCCCCATTATGGAAACTTGGCTTCATAGTTTTTACTGTGCCACTGATATGAGTGCACATAATTTGAAACATTTTGACCATTTTATTAAGTTTAACTTTAAAAACATAAATTGGGAGATCACATTCACATGTGATTCAGAGAGCAGCTGCAACAGAAGTCTATTTCGCTTGCAATGCATGATCATAGGTTTGATTCTCAGGCATTGCGTGAACTGTTAAAATGCATATCTTGATTGCAGTGTATTTTGCTTTGGATGAAACAAGCACAGAGAAACACATTTTCACATCTGAGAATACTTACATTTGTGTGATCAGTTATGTAACAGATTTGTTTTCATCCCTGCAGGGCCGCCCTGGTGAGAAAGGCACATCAGCATCCGGTGACATCATTGACTTCAATGGCAAACTCTTAGATGCCTTTCAGGTGAGCTGTGATTTTATTGATGGTAATTGCTAGAAAAACGTCTTAACAACTGTTATATTTGCCAATCGATCATCTGGATTCATGCAAATTTGAAGTTACTGGTTAGACTTCCTGAAATGCAATTATGTAAACCACAGATGACTATAAATTCATGGTTATATTAAAACCAAATGTCATAATATGTTCTGAAATTTAAGTCGGACTTGATTGTTTTTCTGGCAGGCCATCAAAACCATCAGTGTCTCGGTAACCGTACTGTAGCATGAGTTGCCATTTCTGGTTATTTTGGTTGAATATCAATGATTATCCCTAACAAATACTCACTGTGTGTGCATGTGAAATAATTCATTATTAATTTCAACATATAATGCTAATTCAAAATATGTCATTTGAGATTGTAATTTTCAATAATAATTTAGCAAATATAGACAATTACCGGGGTTCAGGTGCTTTAAGGCATTAAACACGTATGAAAAAAACTATTATTTAGCAAGTTAGTAACCACCTAAATCAATTATTTAAAAAAGCATTTTTGGCAAATACAGGTAATTTACCATAGAAATATTATGTTTTTTAACGGTTATGACTGTTATAGCACCAGCTGTGGTCCGATCCCCTTAAAACTTTGCATGCTTGTTTAGAATCACCTTTCGCATGTGCTCAGCAGGTTTCTTGAAGTTTTGAGTTTTCCTTTAGGGTTTATAGGATTTAGGGTAAATTTGGACAGGCCACTTTTACAAATGATCCCATAGTAGCGTCCCAAAGGGTAAATTTCAACATTTTTTTATAATTATTAGCCTAGAGAGTCCATAGAATTGTACTGCAGTGCTTTTTCCAGATTGAGCGATAAACCAAAGACTAGTTCACAAAAGTAGATTTTTTTTTAACATTTTTCAATAATTTAACAAATGATTTGATTGACAACAGCAGTTCTAGAGACAAAGTTGTCCAGAATGAGGAGTTCTATCATATGATACGAATATAGCCCGCATGTGTGAAAAACTGTGCAACATACAATCGTTTACAGCCTTGAAAAATGCGATATCTCAACCCCAGTGGTCAATTTCTTTCAGATTTCTTTCAGACCTCTGGGGCCATCAGTCAAACAGGCACACCGAGTTTCATTCTGCCCAACCTGTGTTTACCTTGTCTAACAGGTGCTCGAAATTCATCGGCCAATGGCGGTTGTACAACTGGTGGTTGTACAGTTATAGTCATTGTTATGTTTTTTTCCCTCTTATAGCACCACTAAGTGGCCAAGCTCTGTTTTTTTTGTGTTCTGAGTTTGGCAGAGATACCTGATTCCGTTCAGGAGTTATAGGAATTTTACTACAAGTGGCCCTACCCCTTTCAAATGTTTTGGCGCCCCTTTGTGACGGGGAGTAGAAAGTTAAAATTTTTTTGAAAATTATTTATATTCACTCTCCAGAGAATATTTCTGCACTGGTTTGATTCCGATCAGACCAAAAACCTAGTTAGCAAAAGTAGGTTTTTCAAAAAATGCGAAATACCAGAAAATTTTGCCCGGCTCATGATCGAATCGCCTTTTGCCCACCGTGAGCCAAGGATTCTAACGACATAAGACACTTGAGCCTGCGACTGACGGATTAGGAGTTATAAGCAATTTCGTAATTTTGTTCACTGTAGCTGGCCGATTGGGGCGAGCCTTGGTCGTTGTAGGTCTCTATGACTTACAGTTTGGTCTGCACAATCAGTTTTACATGGAGATCGCTGATCCGTAACCATTCTAACAATTACAATGTGCGCTTCAACCCCTAATAATTGAATATAAAATAATTGTTGCTTATATTTATTATCAAAGCTGTTAGCATGCATGCAATATTATGTTGTAAAATGGTGTAAAGCAAACATGGCTGAAAAAATAAAATAAAATAAATCAAGTAAGTATGCTTTGAAACATTTAAATATATGCTTTAGGTAATATACCAAGACAAATTCATGTAATTAGATGCAATTAGTTGCAAATGTTGTTCTTGTACTGAGAATGTGCATCTGGGTTGTTTAATGAATGGTTCTTGTGGTTACGTTTATAATGTCTGTTTAAATGTTCTGGATGATGTGATTCTTTAAAAAAATCTGTGTTTTGTCACATTGCAATTGAGAAATATGAGGAAGAATTAGGGATTTTATTATTTTGGACATTTGCAAGGCTTTGTGGTCATCTCTATCACCAATATAATCAGTCTGAAATGTGTATTGAACCACAAACCGTGACTCCACATTGTACAGATACATTGAATATGGTGACAAGAAAATGAAAATATATCAGCCCTAATTATGGTTTGTATCAGTCAAAAGAATAGCAGTACTTCCTTCAAAGAATGCCATCAACATTGTTAAGCATCATTCAGGATGTTGTTTTCATACTCCGCAAGTTTTCACATAAAGAATTATATTGGAACAGCATTTTCCTGTTTTATAGTAGTCGTAAAATGAGGTCTATCAGAGGTTTGTGGTTCTCGAAATGCAAGTGGGTTTTGCAAAAAGACCATTTTATAAGCTTTAATAATGTCTGTTCCGATTGCTTACCAAACAGGGACCAGCTGGGCCTCCTGGACCCCCAGGACCACCCGGAAAAGAAGGTTCAAAGGTGAATTTCATGTATTTTTTTAATCAAAATTTGTTGAATTCCTAATGGCTAAGTTAGTATATTGCTTCCATGATTATTGTATTTAAAGTTGCACAAAGATTGATTATCAGAGACCTTCTAAATCACTGAGTTTGATCTAAAAGTATCAAAAAAAAAAAAAAATCAAAATCAATCAGTATTTCTTCATTCATCCAAACAGGGTGAACTTGGCTTGCCTGGGCCTGCTGGGGTTGATGGTGAAAAGGTGATAATTTGTTTAACCAATTTAGAAGAATATCAGTTGTTTAATTTTATTTTACATAAATATATATAGTTTTGCACCTATAAAGAACCTACAGTGTATGAGCTACTCTGATGTTCATGCAAATGAGGTGATAATCAATATTTGGATTGATTTGATGATCAGGGTGAAAGGGGAGACACTGGAGAGCCTGGTGAACCTGGAGAGAGGGGGGAGAAAGGAGAAATGGGCCTCTCTGGTCCCTCTGTAAGTCTTCAAAGTGATTTATTAAATCTTTTCATCATATTATCATTTATATTATTAATCAAATGTGTCATAGGGAATGGATGGTCAGAAAGGAGAAAAAGGAGACTCTATACTAGAGGACAATCTGGTCAGTGCAATTACACCCATGTTTGTTGATTTTTAATGATAATATTTAATAATCTTCTAGTATTCAGAGCACAGTTATGTTCAGCTGTGGTTTTATGACTGTCTACAGGTTCAGATGATTTCACAACCTGGACCGCCAGGGCCTCCAGGCCCACCAGGACCACCTGGATACATGGTGAGTCACATTTTAGACATGCATGTTATTATGCTTTCAGTTGATCTGATGACTGATATGACTGATGAAAATTCTAAAAGCTTTTTAGACATGTTCTTTTTATCAATTTAATCTGTATCACATCCACATATGTAACACCTGACCATATAGTCTTGCCATTTACAGAGGTCAAAAGTTTACACCTTGCAGAATCTGCAAAATGTAAATTATTTTTTATTTAGTACTGACCTGAATAAGATGGTTCACATTAGAGACGTTTACATATAGTCCACAAGAGAAAACTGTAGTTGAATTTATAAAAATGTCCATGTTCAAAAGTTTACATACACTTGATTCTTAATACTTTGTTGTTACCTCTAGTTCATGGTCCCACAAATTCTTTGGTTTTTCAGCATTTTTGTGTATTTGAACCCTTTCCAATAATGACTATGATTTTGAAATCCATCTTTTCACACTGAGGACAACTGAGGGACTCATATGCAACTATTACAGAAGGTTCAAACGCTCACTGATGCTTCAGAAGGAAAAATGATGCATTAAGAGCTGGGGATGTAAACTTTTGAACAGAATGAAGATGTGTACATTTTTCTTATTTTGCCTAAATATCGTATTTTTTATTTAATTCTGTCCTTCAGAAGCTACTGAAAATACTTGTTTTCCCAGAAGACAAATTAAGTTAAATTTACCCTGATCTTCTAATTCAAAAAGTTTTCACCCCCCGGCTCTTAATGCATCATGTTTCCTTCTAAAGCATCAGTGAGCGTGTGAACCTTCTGTAATAGTTGCCTATGAGACTTTGTTGTCTTCTGTGTGAAAAGATGGATCACATGTATTTTGTATGATCCCTGTTGTTTTGGTAAAATAATTAACATTTTACAGATTCTGCAATGTGTCTGTAAACTTTTGACCTCAACTGTATCTATAAGATCTTGACTTTTAAGAGTGATATCATAATATCATTCAAAGATTGTGACAGTTATTATCTGTTTTAGGGTCATCGTGGCTTGCCAGGCTCCAAAGTAGGTGTTTATTTTTAATTTTATCAAACTTTTTTGTCTTACTTAAAGGGATAGTTAAACCAAAAATGAAGATTTTGTCATTATTTACTCACCCTAATGTCGTTTCACACCCATAAGACCTTTGTTCATCTTCAGAACACAAATTGAAATATTTTTAATGAAACCCGATAGCTTTCTAACCGTGTATAGACAACAATGCATCTGACACGTTCAAGACCTAGAAAGGTGGTAAGGACATTGTTAAAATAGTCCATGCGACATCAGTAGCTCAACCGTAATTTTATAAAGCTATGAGAATACTTTTTGTGTGCAAAGAGAACAAAAATAATGACTTTATTCAACAAATTCTTCTCTAGTGTGTCAATCTTTGATGAATGTTCACAAGAGTACCATGACCCATTTTTGGGTAAACTATCCCTTTAACTACTTTAAACTCCCTAATAAATGTCTGAAGATATCCAGTTAAATCGTACTCCATGCATTGTATCAGTCTAACGTGGTTGAATTTATCATAGGGTGATCCAGGAGAGAGTATTAAAGGAGAGAAGGGAGAAGCTGGGTCTGCAGGAATACAAGTGAGACCACATCTAATCCCATAATGCACTAGCCCATAATTTAAAAACAAAGCAATACTCACATAGATGTAAAACTGGCCTGTGGATGTTATGATTATGGTGTTATCCATACTCACAACATCTGTAAGCCATAACTGTATCGTATCCAATTTTTTATACCTATTATTATGTTTTATAGGGCCTTCAGGGTCCTCAGGGGCCCCCAGGAGCAACAGGATTAGTTGGTCTTCCCGGCACAAAGGGCGAAAAGGTAAATCAAATCATAAATTCAACTAATCACTATTTTTAATGACCAGTTAGGTTTGAACAGATGTGTTGTGGTGTCTTATTTTATCTATTATATTTTATTTCGTGTTTTTAAACCATTCTGTGGTTTTTAAAGTGCTTTATGAATGAATTTTTATTTGATTTGATAAATGTCAAATGTAATACGTAAACCTAACTGTAAAGTAATATTACACTGCTACTTTCCAAATAAGCCAAGAATAAAATATAAATGTAGTTAAAATTATTTTTGGTTTATTTACAGGGAAAACAAGGGGAACCTGGATTAGATGTAAGCATTTATTTATTTTTGCCTGCTTGCTTACTGTACATACATCTCCAGGATTGTCAATCCTTTGGTTTCCAAAGGAATTTTTACAAAGTCATTTTTATTTTATTTTATTGTAGGGTTTTCCTGGCATTAAGGGAGACAGGGGTGATCGTGGAGAGAAAGGAGATAAGGTACTGCATCATATTTACCTCAGGGAATAAATGAAGCTTTCATACACATAAAAAAAAAGTATTCAATTACTGAATGTAAATTTAAGTCCTTGCTAAATGATCCTGTCGATCCTCCTGTTTACAGGGAGATCGCGGTCCTGTTGGAAAGAGAGGGCTAAAGGGAAAGAAAGGCGAACAGGGGCCGCCGGGTCTGGACCAGCCCTGTCCTGTGGTGCGTGTTAGATCTACTTTTCAGATGTTTATATGTGTTGATGTGTTACAGATTCATACTGTTGAAAATCCGGTGAAAAAACATACTGGGTAATTCTGTCAGGAACAACAAAGTGTGCCCATCTGGGAGCACAGACGTTTCGCAGACTTCTTTTTCTCTCTTTCACATTTTCTCGCCTTTCTTCTGTATGTTTCTATAGGCTGATGTTCTGTTTCGGTTTCTCTTTGATTGGTCTCTCTAGCGTGAGTGTATGTTGTTTGTTTTTAGTCATTATGGGAGTGTATATTGTATATGTGTGCTCTCACTGGCAGGGAGCTGATGGATGTAAAAAAGAGGCAGTGGAAATGGGGCAGCCGGCCCCTCAGGCCCCCTGCCCACTGGTACAGTATAACTGCCTGCTCCTCTCTCTGCTCTGTTTATACCTGCAGATTTCTGACTTTCTTAACTTCCTGCTGTCTTTTAACTACTCCTTTTAAACTATCCTGTGTCTGCCATATACATACTGGTACATTACCGTTCAACTGTTTGGGGTTAGTAAGATTTATTTATTTGAAAGAAATTATTTTTTTTTTATTCAGCAAGAATGCATTAAAGATTAGTTCACTTCCAGAATAAATATTTCCTGATAATTTACTTACCCCTATGTCATCTGAGATGTTCATGCCTTGCTTTCTTCAGTCGAAAATTAAGGTTTTTGAGGAAACATTCCAGGTTTTTTTCTCCATATAGTGGACCTCAATGGGGATCAGTGGGTTGAAGGTCCAAATTGCAGTTTCAGTGCAGTTTCAAAGGGCTCTACACAGGAATAAGGGAATTAAAAAACATAAAACAACGATGTCGGACGATTTAGAACATGGAGGAGAAAATCCACCCTACCTTTTTGAACTGGAACACACAGTCGAAGAACTAACCGCGTCTAACGTAGATGTATCACAGAGCTAGTGCAAGATGAGCATTTGTGGTTAAAAAGTATAGAAATTTGTATTTTTTTTTTTTAGAAAATAGCTGATCGTTTTACTAGATAAGACCCTTATTCCTTGGCTGGGATCGTGTAGAGCCCTTTGAAGCTACATTGAAATTGCAGTTTGGACCACCTTCAATCCATTGGCTTCCATTGAAGTCCACTATATGGAGAAAAATCCTGAAATATTTTCCTCAAAAACCTTAATTTCTTAACATGGGGTTGAGTAAATTATCAGGAAATTTTTATTGTGGAAGTGAACTAATCTTTAAGCTGATCAAAAGAAATTCCTGAAATTTCTATTTCAAATAATGCTGTTCTTTTGAACTATATTCACGAAAGAACCATGAATCAGTTTTGAACTTTTCATTTATTTTCTTTTTACATTTTACATATCTACTGTTATGAACACTGATAGTAAGAAATATTTCTTGAGCACCATATCAGCATATTAAAATGATTACTGAAAGATCATGTGACACTGAAAACTGGAGTAATGATGCTGAAAGTTCAGCTTTGCATCACAGGAATTAATTATAATATTAATAATAATAATATTATTATAAATAGTATTTGACAAGATTACTGTTTTTACTTTATTTGTGATCACATAAATGCAGCCTTCGTGAATAAAAAGGCTTATTTCAAAACATTATAAAATCTTACGACCCAAATATTTAAACGGTTATGTATATGCAACACACATAATTAGAGATTATTCATTTTAATTCAAGGGTTAAAAAGCCCAAACTGATGCATAAAATATTAACGGTTTGACGAGAAACATTGTAACTTAGCAAGCAAATTCTCATTAATATTTTATTGGTGTTACTTCATAATTTGCATTATTGTGAGTTTTGCAGGCATGTGGTTTTTTTTTATTTATTTATTTTTTTTTTTTTGGTGTTGCAATCCTTTGTGGAGTTTGAGTTTTTAGGTCTGCTATATTTATAATTCATGTGTTTTTTAGCAAAAGTGTTATTAGGATTTTGTGTGCAGTGTATACTTACAGACATTTGATAATTTTTAAAACTATTTTTAACACATGAATTTGTTCATTAAAATTGCAATACAGTTGAAAATTTGTTCTCCGCTCTTACACCCATGTTTTTTTTTTTACTTTAAAGGGTCCCGATGGACTTCCAATACCAGGTTGTTGGCACAAGGTCAGTAAAAAATACATTTATGATACTTTAATATTTCATAACCACGTCTGTACAATTTATGTGTGTGATTTTAACATTAACAACTGCCTATTTAAATGAATGGACTGCAGTGTGAATCAGTACATGACAAATAGTTTTTTGGATTTTTATTTTGGATTTGGCTTTGCTCATCACTAATATCATTTATTTGTTGTTCTTTTGCAGTGATGTGTAACCTGAGGCATGTCGTCTGTACATATTGATGTGATATATATTGCAATTTCATACAGCTTTTTTACTTTATATTTTTACATTTTATAAAGACAAAAGACTTCGATGAACATTCATCAGTATTATTTTTTTTAATAAACCTTTTTTTATCAGAAATTCTGGACCAAATAGTGGATGCTGCTTTTTTGGGTGTCCATTTGGGTTATTGAATCTTTTTTCTAATTCCTGGAGCATTAATGGACAGTATTTGTTCACCATAAGATGCCTGTGATGTGCTCTGGGAGTGTTGCATGGGCATGCTGGACTGACCCACTCAACTGGTGCCAATACAGGAATTTTGCATCACATCCCTCTTTTTTTCAAAGGAACAGGGAATGCTTCAGAAACTCAAGAGGAAACGTCTCTCCCAGCCTTGATTTTCTTCAAAAACCTGAGGATTTAAAACAACTTCACAGTCTCTCAAGTGACGGCATCTCAATAATACTGGTTAATATTGACTGTCCTCAATGTGCAGGTCAAATGAGGGTGCAGACAGCCCTCGCTATGGTCAATATTTTTCATGGAGGAGTGTAATTGAGCTTTTGGAGATGATGAGAGAACGAGGATTGGCCTCATGGATGCAGTTGCGCCACAGGACGGCAACAGCAGCCTGGTATAAGAGGCTCTGGCATGGAGATGATACAGAACAGATCATCATTTTGAGAATATTAATGAACAGTAATTTATAATGATCTGTTTCTTATGTTACTGTTTTATGCTTTTTTTTTGTTCCGTAAGCAAAAACACAAAGCATCTGGAATTGACTCCCAAAGACTAACTTTTGGATGGCAAGAATTTACTTATTAATGCATAAATCATTGACAAATGGTAAAATACTAAATCTGTTTTAAATCAGCGCAGCATATAGTGAGCGAGAATAGTGTGTTAGATTGTACCTGTTTATTTTTACTACTGCATCTACGTTTTGTTGCTCACATTTGTTGCAATACTTTGTATGAGATACAGTATATGTTTGACTGTGACTACCTGCCGTTGTTTTTAACGTCACAATCCTTGATACATATTCCATATTATTGTTCATAGTAATTTATGATATATACTGATGTGCTTTTTGAAGATGGCCAGAACTGGAGGTGTTTTCGTAACCTCAGTTAAGCCATTACGAGGACTCAAGTTTAAGGCTGTTTTTGAATTTGACAAAGTATTGCGCTATTATCTTTCATAGCATGAAAGCAAAGAAAACATTAGAGATTCCATTTTAACAATCTCAAATTTTCTTTCTTTGGCTTTCCAAGATTTAACACAGAGAAAAGATATCCAGACGAGATGTTTTTTTAGACATTTTAGCATGTTCTGCATACATTTCCATGATGGTGTACCCTCGTTCAGGGATTTGAAACCATTCTACATAAGCTTTTTTCAAATATTTATTGTTAATAATCAAATAACCGGTGGTCAGATAAGAAGTTTTTTTTATGCATAACATATATGTTACAAATAACGCATCTGAATTTTTATAAGCCTGTCTTTGGTGTTTAATGGCTGACAGAATGTTCTGAGTTAGAATGTCAAGATTTACATAACTGTAAGAAAAAATCTTGATTGACCAATAGAATTATAGCACCATTTTAGAAACAAAACCGAATGGGAGGACATTTTCAGAACATTTTATTGTTTCACTTTTTCTTTGAATTTCTTTACAGATGTTTTTTTTTCAACAAATATGTTTGATTTTGAAGATACTGAAAGATGATTTTTGAAGATATTTTGCTGCTGAAACAGTGTTTGTATTTAACAGTTAATATGGGGTAAGGAAAACAGCCTTTCCGACTGCCTGACAGCCATTACATGCGTTGGTTTGCTTTCAAAGATGTTTTATAAAATAGAAATTAAAGTTTGTTACCAGTAAACTGTCTTTGACCTTGGTGTTTCAAAAGTTCTCCACAATCCACTGTAAACTTACAAACTTTTCTGATGAATTAAATCAAATCCTGCTCTTTTTCATCATTGCATGAATATTCTGTTTCACTTAGAAGTATGTCGCACTGCGCAAGTAAGGAGTAAGAGTGTTTTCTGTTTAAATGCCAAGGTAATTAGGTCATGACATAAATCTTTTGGATATATAAAATGTTTTTGTACCATTAAAACACCCTGCAAGCTGCATATCTTAAAAATATCTTCCTCGTTATGAATAAAGAATTAAATAATCAAGCTCCAAAAAACGTCTCCTTAGATACTGTTTTATAATCTGTGATGCCACGTGGACAAATATATTTGCATATGGTAATATATAAGCCCCGCCCATGTGCGTTTAGTCAGCTGACACCTGTAGAAATCAGATGCTAAAAGCAAATCTAACTAATAATTTAATCACTGGCGCTCTTTGTTGGTTATTGTTTACTGATTCACATTATTTTCGGATATACTCCATGTGCTTGAGTCTGCTGACAGCAGGACAACTTGTCGGTGGATTGTTTGTTTATTCTGAGCATTTGACGAATGATTGTTTTGTAAACGAAGCACATTGTAATGGAGAGTTAAGAAACTTGTTGAAAGACAAAGCAGCCAACTGTATTGCCCATTGAGTGGCACAAAGGCTGTGGCAGTGTTAATTTCAACGTGAATGCTGCGACAGAGCACAAAACACCTCTAAAACCAGAACAAGCTTTGCGATCGACTGTACAAAGAGATTTGACAAGAAACCTGAGATATATTTTTTCAGACTACTGAAAGCTACTGAAAAGAGAAGCAAATGAATAACTGCAATTCAAAGAAACAAATGGTCTCCAGGCAGCGAAACACGGATTTGCGTTTATCATTTCATGTTAATATGTTGACGTGTGCAGTAAAATCATATTCTATATATTGTATTATAGTATATCGTACTGACAACTCATCAACTAAATATTTACTATCTTAGATTCTGCATAACTGGATGTTTTTAAATAAACACTGACAAAAACTGTGTATGCTTTTCAGCTGGACGATATGACGATATATATAACAATGATATAAGTGATCACCAGGGTTTAGACCAACCTATTTTGTGTTTACAAAATTAGTTCACAGGCAAATTTGCTTTATTTATTTTCCCCGGCATCAAAATCAGACACATATAAGTGTTAGTAAACCCGATTCCTGGCTGCATCAATATCCACTGACCACTGGATATTTGTTAAGTTGTTAGGAACATTATATCAAGTTAAGCAACCTTTAGTTTAAACTGATTTTCATTTGTTTTACTCGCGTTTTTTACATCTTTTCTATCAGTGTTGGGGAGTAACTAATTACATGTAATGGAATTACGTAATTTAATTACAAAATAAATGTAATTGTAATTAGTTACAGTTACTGAGAATAAATATGTAATTAAATTACAGTTACTTTTAAAAAATGCCAGTGATTACAAAGGGGATTACATCTGAATTTTTTCACACACCCACCCCCACTTACAGATTTAATTGACTTCTTTCATAAATTGCATTGACTGCACTAAAATGAGACACCATTGTTTCAGGAGTTTAGGACACAGAATAGGACACATGCTTATTCTATAACTGTTTTATTTCCTATTTGGGTTTATGCATAAACTTTATTTTTTAAAATTGTTTTTTCCAAGGCATTGTTAGATGCTACTGTTTTCTGTCATAACTATGCAAATATTTGATTTCAAACCCAGTATCATAGCTATTATTTCTTGTTATGATGTTATTTATGTTATGATCTTTTTATGACATATAGCGCAACTGCGCTCACAGTGACCCGAGTTCAATTCTTGTCTCGAGGTCCTTTGCCGATCCCGCTCCCCTCTCTCTTCCCAGCTTATTCCTGCCATCTCTCTACTGTGCTATCACAATAAAAGGCATAAAAAGCCCCAAAAAAACAAGTAAGAAAAAAAAACAAGTCTGAATTTGTGGTGGCTGTGCTTTAAATTCAATTATTACACAGCTCAGACTCATTCAGGGCAAATTAAGTCAGTGCTATATGCTTGATAATTTTTTCTTGGCGGAAGCTTTGCGTTTGGTTAGCCAAAAAATATTAAAGCTTAATTCAATATTATTTGGACAATTTCTTAATTCTGTCATCCTGGTATCGTGGACTTGCTCTATTGTTTCATACAAACGCAGCTGCTGCCATTTTTTTTTTTTTGTACACTGTAATGGATTATAAGATAGCTAACAAACTAGTACTACTGCTTAATTATTTATGTGGTGAAATGTTGTGTAAGAAAACTGGTATGACTGCACTGTGTCCCTAAAATGTCTGGTTTGAACTTGCCGTTTGCTAGCAACTGATTTCTTCATGAAAAGCTTTGTGTTCAAATATTTCAACTCAGTGGTTCGTGTCTAATAATTTTGACACAAAACATCTAAATAATCTATCAAACAGCTGTGTAATAAGTGAGATAATGTACATTAAGCCAGTTGTTATTGCAAAAATAAAGATGTATATTATCCCTTACTTATTATAATCTTAATTCAAGTGATAAAGGATTTTGAAAGTCTGACAGTAATCAGTGTTGAATGCTACTGTAAGGTAACTCTGCCTGGTTTAAATGTTTCAAATGATTAACAGTTGAAAATATTAGAAATTTAGAAAAGCAATCAAAAAGTAATTAAAAGTAATGTTACATTACTTTAATAAAGTAATTGAAAAGTGACACTACTTATTACATTTTAAATCAAGTAACTTGTAATCTGTAACCTACTACATTTCCAAAGTAAACTTCCCAACACTGTTTTCTATTAAATCCTTTCACGCTGAAGGCTCTTTTGCCACTCAGTCCGGCTGAGGGGGCGTGTCCCGGTGGGAAAGTGACGTCAATGCATACCCTTTAACGTGGAAGTAAGCTTATCGGCGAGACTTCCAGTTCATTACAATGTGCAGTAAATGGTAAAACTGTTTGCACTGCAAAACAGTGTGTTCATAATTAAGATAAAACAGTAAGTGGTATGGTAAGACACACCAATTTGCAGTATCAAGCAGCAAAACAAGCAGTTATGTACAGCTAAAAATGGCTGGACTTCGATGAGACTGGAACACAGACCCATAAAATGTACAAATGGCCACGCCCGCTCTTACAGCAAAAATAAGCAAGTGTAAGTTTCTTCAGGAAAGTAATGGGAGTTACCAGATCGGGCCGTTTTTAGACCATGTTACCTGATTGACTGATGTCATAGTGATGGTAGGTTTAGAGGTGGGGTTAGGTAAAGGAGATAATTTTGATTGCATGATTTAGAAACACCCTATGGTTTGAAAACGCCCAGAAATTCAGAAACGCCCTCTTTTGCTCTGCAGAGACCAGAGAATCTCCAAAAAGGGTGGATAGTGAGGGACTTTAATACTATTTCTTATGCAATGTTAGTCAATCATAACGGTGGTCGTTTACTGTCAAGCCTTAAATGAACAATCCCTCAAAAACGGATCATAAGTGTCAAAATAAGTTTTGAGAATAGGTAAAAATAGGCAAATCAATGACAAACAAACAAACAAAAAACATGTATTTTGTTGTACACTGCCCCTCAAAAGTTTGGAAACGCCCTAGAAAAGTGGGGTTTTTGGACAATACTGGCATGAATCAATGTATTCTAAACTTAATTGGCAATCAATTGTTGAAGCTATTAAGGTGTGCTGACCCAAAAATCTTTTAAAAACCTGGGCCAAGTTTAAACCAGTAACCAGGCATCACAACTGGCAAAGGGGCATGTCTGACTTTGACATGTATATATTGCCATTATTATGTAATCCAAATGAAATTATTATTGCTGGTCTTCAATGATAATGTCAAGTTACTTTAATGTATTTGCACCAAAAAATAAGGATTTATGCTGATATCGTCCAAAACCACACTTTGCCAGGGGTGTTGCAAAACTTTTGGAGGGCAGTGTATATCAGGGCTTGTGTTTCTTGGGACTGTAATTCAACATGGTTGTAAACTTAAGGTTTGAATATTTCAACTGAAAAAAAGTCAAAAATTTCAATCATTAATATTCACTTCCCAAACTTCCAAATTTGTCATTCTTTTTAAAAACAAAATGCAGATGGAGATTATGCTTGAGTACACTGTAAAAAACAATTTGTTGAGTCATCTTAAAATAATTTGTAACCTGGCTGCCTTAAAATTTTAAGTTCAGTCAACTCAAAAAAAGTTTATTCAACTTAAAATGGTAAATTATACTAAGTGACAACTTAGATATTTGAGTTGAATCAACTTAAAAGTTTAAGGCAGCTGGGTTACTTACCCATCTGTTAAGTTTAACAAACACAAATATCTAAGTTGTTACTTAGTACAACTTAACATTTCAAGTTGAATAAACTTATTTTAGTTGACTGAACTTAAAATTTTAAGGCAGCAGGGTAACAAATTATTTTAAGCTGACTCAACAAATTGTTTTTTATTTTTTTACAGTGTACACTACTGCTACTACTAGTCTGCAGTTCCTAGAATGTTGAATAGAATCGAATTTTAACATTCTGCTGAATTGGAAATATTTTAATGTTAATGCATTTATTTTATTTTCAACTATTGCAATTCAACATGCTAGGTCAAAGACTTTTGTCATTAATTTACTTGCATATGTAAACCTTATTAACATTAAAAACTTACTAACATATGTAAATACCAGGGAACATACTGAAATAATAATAATAAATAAATAATACATGTCATGACCCCTTTACAAACTGCATGAACAGTCACTCTTATTAAAATGTGTTTTTGAATATAAATCAAATACAATCACAATAAAACAATAACAGTCAAAATGGTTTATTGTGCTTGACAGCGATGTTTTATTGTAGGAATCAAATATCTAAACTGAGCAACACGAATATGTAATATGTGATAGTACAACACGTGGTGTTAAACAGTTTGGCCTGAGTTGCAAAAGCCACTTCGGTCTTACAAAATATTACATACTAAAAACAGATTCAAGCACTACAGAAAACAAACTACAACATGTCAAGTTGAACAGAGTGGAATATTGCAAAGCCAAAGCATTTCCACTACAAATGTACAAAACAGCAACAGTAAAATGATTCCAGCTTCAGCATGTACAGCAAATCATGTAAATAGTACTTTAATGTTGTGTTTGATAAAGGAAAATACAATACCACAAAACTATACAAAAAAAGACTTGTGTAAATGTAAAAAAAAACTAAAGTGTGAAACCCAGTGATAGAAATGAGGTGCCTTCAGCATGCTGATACAAACAGTGCTGCAGCTTATTGCACACGGGGAACCACACAAGACATAAAATACCACGTTAATCAAATGTAATCAATTAATAAAATAAATTAGTAACCTGAACTAAACAGGCAGTTCAGTTAAGTCATAAAAATGGCACTTAAACATGTTTCAACTAGTGGACAGATGGATACCTGACTGTTTAGTCTTATCTGACTTTTAGATTGCATGTTTTATAGTGGCAATAAACAGATGTGTGCAACAGTATGTTGTGCTTCTTAACTACATGTGCACTGATCCATCAATCTTTTGCAAAATGCTGTTGAAACAGGTTTACACAGTTATACGCAAGCTTTTCAAAATGGTCCACTAAATTAAGATTTACTGTTAACGGGTGTACGGGTGAATGGATCTCACACCTAAAAACACAGAAGCTTTTTAACAATTATGCATATTTTAACACTTTTACTGTGGTAAATTTAAACCACAATAATCAAAAGCAATCACTTTGTCATAGCACACTATAATAAAAAAACATTCAAAATGTAAAAAAAGTGGTCTTTTTGGAGGGGGAAAACAAAAAACAACTATCAATGAAGCTTGGCACTAATTTAAGAGATTCTCTCTAATTTAAAGGGAAATTCTATTATAGTTACATGGGGAAACAGGAGAAGTCGGTATGTTGTAACTCACAAGAGACTATAAAATGGCGTTGTGTCATTTTGTGCTATAATGGGTATATAAAGGCGAGGAAGCTTAGGAGAGTTCAAGACTTGTGGTGTTCAGAAGCCGGAAGGAGTGAGAATGTTCATGTCTCGATGTCTCAGTCTGTGACAGGATGTTTTCTTTCCGTCCTCGCCGCTCATCTCGATCTTGGGAGATTTTAAATTGGCGGGATCTTCAACAGTGAGGTTTACTTGGGTTTTCATGGCATCCATTGTATTGGACTTCTGAACACCAAGGTACGATTGCAGCATGAATCCCCCTATAGGAAAAAAAGTTTACATTAACACACATATTCCTAGTCATTCTATTCTCTTCTGCTCACCAAGTCTGCATTTAATCCAAAATACAACAAAAACAGTAAAATTTTGAATTATTTCTACTACTTAATAAAATAACTGTAACTACTTAAAATGTAATTTATTCCTGTGATCAAAGCTAAATTTTCAGCATCATTACTCTGGTCTTCAGTGTCACATGATCCTTCAGAAATCATTCTAATATGCTGATTTGCTGATCAGGAAACATTATTATTCATTCATTCATTCATTATTATTATTATTATTGATATTATTGATATTTAAAACAGTTGAGTACATTCATTTTTTTTTGGTTTCTTTAATCGAAAAGACCCAGAAATCAAAAGTGATGATCAAGACATTTATAATGTTACAAAAGATTTCTGTTTCAGACAAATGCTGTTCTTCTGAACTTTCTATTCATCAACGAAACCTGAAAAAAATTCTACTTGGCTATTTTCAACATAATAATAATAATAATATTAATAATAATAATGTTTTTGAGCAGCAAATCTGAATATTAGAATGATTTCTAAAGGATCATGTGACTGGAGTAATGATGCTAAAAGATCAGCTTTGAAATTACATGAATAAATTTTAAATAGTAAAAATATTTCAAAAATGTAATGTTTTTGCTGTACTTTGCATCAAATAAATGCAGGCTTGGTGAGCAGAATGCTCACCAATTCTTGGCATAGGAGCTATTTTCACTCTGAAACTGCAAGTACATTTCACAGTTACAAAGAACTGGCAAGTAACACATTTAATTAAACTTAAAATTCAGATGTATGTGTATACTGAATGCATGCTGATAAAGTATGACGTGCCAACTTAAAGAAAAGGGCAATAATATAGTTACTTATTCTATGGAATGAACTAAATAAATAAAAAATCTGGTTGAAAAACAAATTTTCCATAAGGAACAAACAATCAAATCTCAGGATATAATTAGGCCTCTTTAAAAGCTAAAGTAATAGCCATATAACAGGTTCTTGCCAGGTGTCTTGGTTTCTGATCCTGGGTCAGTGGGGGATTTCTGCACGATGGGCCGCACCCCGAAAAGGCTCCATCGCTCTCCTCCTCGTCCACCTCCTTCGTTACCTCCCATTGAATGCTTGATGAAACAGCTGGACTTAAACAGAGTATTGTTGTGAGGACTCTGGCTAAACCAGTGCCTGTCAGGGAAAAGAGAGATAAATTATCAGTAAATTGCTTTTAGTAGCAGATTGTTCTACTGTACGTTACAAATCCAATTTTGTATTTTAACAGTCTATAACTACAAAACATAGCTGTGAAACAGTGTTTTCACCTGTGCCGGGTGTTTAGGGGATGAGGGGAGGGACAAAGTGATGGACGGTGCTGATGTTGAAAGCTTGTCCTCTCTGAAGTCCTCTTTTGGCATCTTCAACTCCTATAAAAAGGAAAGAAAACAGCTGTTTATAAAGCCAGTGGTGCGTCATAACACCCATAGGAAATGTTTATCATGGTCTGTTATCATAGTAACAGCAATACAGCAAAGCAACATGACGCATGTCTATTCAGCTAGCGCTAGTTCAACACAACAAAGATTAGATATCACAAAAAAGGTATTAACTGAAACGCTTGACAGTGATAAATGAAGACCTCAACGGATGTACTGTACTTTAAAAAATACATAATAACAAATAAGAGCTGTAATGCTGGAGCTTCAGGGTCGTAATACACTAGTCCAGTGACATTACAGACCTGCTCCCAACAGCTAATGTGCAACATTAAATAGCTGATAGTAATATAATAATGTCTTCTAATGACGTTAATCCAGCTCTCTTGACATTTAACAGCCATATATTGGATTTAATCCAGTTTCTTTAGTAACGTTAGTTAAATGGCTGCAATCCAAACACTAGAAGCTTCCGTGCGCTGGTAAACAGGCCGTTGTTTACAACAGAGAACCTACCTTTTCCGCTCTATAGCTCGTTTATTATCCGATCCAGCGGGGTCTTCCATTTGGTCCATGTTTGTTAAATTAAATATTTGTTGGTGGTATGCGGATGAAGTCGGAAAATACCGAAAAAGCGTCGTTAAATACGGTTTTTGTAAACGAGCGCAAGGGTATCCAATCGAGAACAAGAACAACACGTAGTGCCAAAATGACGGACCGGAAGTTCAACGTTTCATAATAAAAGCCCCCCGCAGCAATATGAGGGCGTGGGCTTCCGACACACCTCCAGCAAAGCCCAATGAAATCGCGAGAAGATCGTTTAAATGTATATTTTTCGGCGTCAACAACCCTTTTTATATTTAGATACGTCTAGTCTTATGATAACAGACAAATAAAGTCAAAAGTTGTGACGCACGTAGGTCGTTGACACAACAAGCACAAACAAATGTGACCCTGGACCACAAAACCAGTCATAAGGGTCAATTTCTCAAATTGAGATTTATACAACATCTGAAAGTGGAATAAATACGCTTTCCATTGATGTATGGTTTGCTATGATAGAACAATATTTGGCTAATATACAACTATTTGGAATACCTGGAATCTGAGGGTGCAAAAAAATCAAAATATTGAGAGAATCGCCTTTAAAGTCGTCCAAATTAAGTTCTTAACAATGCATATTACTAATCAAAAATTAATTTTTGATATATTTACAGTAGGAATTTTACAAAATATCTTCATGGCACATGACCTTTACTTAATATCCTAATGATTTTTGGCATAAAATGAAAATCAATCATTTTGACCCATACAATGTATTTTTGGCTATTGCTACAAATATTCCCCAGCGACTTAATACTGGTTTTGTGGTCCAGGGTCACAAATTTGCATCTGTGTGTGTGATCAGAATATTTTACATTAAAGTCTACATTACAGAAATATAACCAGTAGTCCATTCAAACGTGTAACTTAGCATAAATGCAGAGAAATAGATAAACATTCTACACTGCTGAAAAAACAGCTAAAACCAGCCTAGGCTGGTTGGGTGGTCTTCGCTGGTTTACGTTGGAAGTAGCTGGATTAAATATTAAATGGAGATTAATTAAATGAAGATGAAGATTAGTTACAGGTAAAATGAAAATTTATTTCCGACGTCACATGGAAGGCACTGCATTACAGCATTTTGCATAGGACAAACGTTTTTATTTTTAATGAAGAAACTAAAATTAAGCTGAATAAAATGACAGTGACTTTTTTCTGACTTCCTTTGCAGTCTGCAATATCAAGCCACCTTTACATACACAATACATAGACATTTTCATGATAAACATTATCATCAATAAAATAACACTGATGTAAACCCAATTTTAAGGCGCCGCTGCATTTTAAAACTTAACATTATGAATAAATAACAATTTAACTACAACATTAAAAAACTGAAAATCAGTACATTGGTCATAGTTCTCCAAAACATTATGCAAGGAGAACTTATAATGAATAATCCAGAGATTGTTTTTTTTTTTTTTCTTTTTTTCCAATTGACTGACACCAAAAAAACTTAAGATACACATGTTTATAGGTTATTTAAACCTAAATACATTCCCTGGGTTAATGCCCGTATTAAACAGAACATTTAATCAAGCACTATCTAAAAAGGTAGTTTTTAGAATATTTCTCTCATTTAAGAATTCAAAATCAAAGCACCATATATAATTTGAACTCTTTTTTTTTTTTTTTTTTTGTCCAGCATCATCGCAAACACTGTTCACAACAGTTTTTAAGCTCTTTATACAGTACATACTATAAATAGTATATGACTACACAGAATTTAACCTAAAAAGAACCCAGTGCTATACACTTCATATGACTTTTTGAACTATTATTGCTATGAAAATCTTGATTTTTATATATATATATATATTCCTTTCCAGAGCTGTTTCCTGAGTACAGATTAACCATAGTACTAAACTAAATTGGACTGACAGTGCAAGTTAGTTCATGACTAGACAAATCTGCTCCCATTTTCCAGTTCATTTTATGTATATAATGTACTTACAATATGTCACTACTGCGTGCAAAAAAAAAAAAATTCATTTCATATTCTCGGTGCAAGATATTCTTTCAGATGACCCATGCTTTTCTTGGATTATAATGCAATAGTTCATAGTTCTTTTGTTTTTCTTTTCTCTGAGGTCTCTGTAATAAATAGACATAAAAAAGCAAATGCAACATATGGCACAGGAGTAGTGAAACTGCACCCCCTGAAAAAAGTTGGAAGGTATCCTTCATTCTGTGTTCAAGTCAATAAGGCGGGCATCACTTTGAGTGAGCCAGTTTGATTGGTCACTCTTAAGGACATCTTAAAGGTGCAGAGTTGATCGACTCAGCTCTTTCCAGAAACTTCCCTTTGGAACCTAAAACACAATTATATTAAGTATTACCAACTAATGATTAATAATAATTGTGTTCTATGTCACAGCCTATGACTTATCCCTTCTGATTACCTGACGTTTTGGAAGTGCCCAGAAGGGGGCATCAGATTGGATTTCCCTTTCTGCAACACAGCTGATGACACTGGCGGGCCATTCTTAGGCAACATCTGGATGAAACGGAACAAATATGTGCAGTCATAGTAAGTAAACAATTAATTTATTAACTCACATTTATTAACTCTACATTAAGTCACATGTTGTTCTGGTAAGCATATGGCAGGCCCACAAGGATACATTAAACAGTGGAAAGGTGTGGGAAGTTAAGCCCTGCACATTTCCACATACTGGGTCATATGGACATTGTTTGGAAGTTTACTGGATGTTACAGAGAAAACCAGTGATAGGACCAAGAGGGTAGAGCAGAAGATTTGCAGGTAAAATGGGTATCTGCTGCTTTTTCTGTTTTTTTTTTTTAGTGGGTTTGTCAGCTGTTTTTTTCATGGGCTAGCATTATTTGTTTGAACTGTCAAAAGAAATCTCTTCAAACTGCAAAATGAACTGATTTGTGTAACGCTCGTTTGAATAGACTTGAAGGTTCTTGAAGACAGCAGTGAAAGAAACAGTGAACCAATTCACCTAAGTAAACGAAAAGGAGTGAACTGAACTTAATTTAATTGTGAAATAACTGACTTTTATTTTGAAATGTTGACCTTTTGTCATGTCAACCCCAAGGATAGTTTACCCAAATATGAAAATTCTGTCATTAATTACTCACCCTCATGTCATTCCAAACCCATAGGACCTTCGTTCTTCTTCGGAACACAAATTGAGTATCTAAACTACCACGTTTAAGGCCCAGAAAGGTAGCAAGGACATTGTTAAAATAGTCCATGTGACATCAGTGGTTCAACCGCAATTTTATAAAGCTACGAGAATACAAAAATAACAACTTTATTCAAACATTTCTTCTCTTCTCTGTCAGTCTTCGTCCGCACATTCACAAGAGTACCGCGACACAGGAGATGGCGTTCTGACGTAGAACGCCCATTTCTCTTAGCTCATCGTCTGTATATTGTGGTACAAATAAGTAAAGTTGGGGTACTTGGACTCGTACTCGGACTCAAGTCTGGTCTCGAGTACAATTTTTAGGCGACTCGGACTTGTCACGGACTCAGATGCATTTTTACTCCGGACTTGACTCTGGACCGAGTCCAGAGACATGTTTGCCTTAGAGATTATTAATGTAAATGAAGTCGGTTTTGCTGATGCGTCAAAATGTTTGAAATGTGTGTCAGATCTTAAAGCGACAGCAGCGTAACCTGCAGCCGCCGATCGCGTCAAACAATAATCAAACAACAAAAGAAAAAAGAGAAAATCACTCACTGTTCTTGACTGAATCACTTATTAACTGTAATAAGAATTATCTTTAATGTATACAGTGAAGATTTTGCAGTGTTTTATTTTAACATTTATTACTTCATGAAATGTCTGTAGTCTATTTCTGTAGTAGCCTTTATATAGACCTACCTAAACACCTAACTAACTAACTAACATCTTTGCAGCAAGAGTTTTTATGGGTCCAAAACCACCTTGGGTGTGCATGATTTTCTAATAATTAAATGGCCCATCATCAACTATTCCTTATATAATGTAATTTATTGTAATTCATGTAACTATAAATGCATTCAAAAATAAAACAGTGTGAGTTTGCTGTGACTTATGGAAAGTATATGTAGGGCTTTATACACAGTGTGTGCCATTGTAAAGACTAGGTTTATCCCTCACAGCCTCATTTTCATTCAAGAAAAAAAGTCATATACAGCCCAAAACACACACAGCCACAATCAGAAATAAAAGAGGTGCATTTTCTGCTCTTAAGGTCCCATTCACCAAGATACCTACTCCTTTACCCCCACCCTTGAATTTATACATTTACTACATCGATGAATAAAGCCAAGTCCCGCTCTATAATTTTTTACATTCTAAAAACTGTTTCACTCTAAAATGTGTCACATTACATAGATCAGCCATAACTTCTGTTACTTGACTTTAAGTTTGCTAAGCAGATGTTGTGAAATCAAAAATCAAAATGGCAAGATCCGCTAGAGGTTTGCCTTTCTTACATTTCAACTGACATTGCGTTTTTCTACTTGTAAAGGTTAAAAACAGGGGTGCCCAAACTCGGTCCTGGTCCTTGGTTTAGCTCCAACTTGCCTCAACACACCTGCCAGGGGGTTTCTAGTATGCCTAGTAAGAGCTTGATTAGCTGGTTCAGGTGTGTTTAATTGGGGCTGGAGCTAAAATCTGTAGGATACCTCCATCCAGGACCGAGTTTGGGCACCCCTGGGTTAAAACAATGTTAAGATACTGACAAACAGTAGTGTTTCCTTGGGCTCGACTCGGACTCGGCCCTTTGGGACTCGGCCCTTTTGGGACTCGGAATCGGCCCTTGAGTCTGACTCGGCCCATTTTGGACTCGGACTCGACTCGGACTCGACTTAGGTGGACTCGAACCCAACACTACAAATAAGTAAGGCTGCGCTAAAAATTTCAAGTCATTCTCTCTGTCGAAATCTTTAGATATGTTTACGAAGACTGTTTTATGTACAGCATGTTTTTTTCTGCTTGTAAACAAGGTGCAGTGTATCTTGGTTCTATGTCAGAACACCGCCCTGTGTCAGCATTACCACACACAACAGGAAATTGTTGAATAAAGTTGTAATTTTTTGTTTTCTTTGCACACAAAAAGTATTCTCATAGCTTCGTAACATTACAGTTGAACCACTGATGTCGCATTGGACTATTTTAACAATGTCTTTACTACCTTTCTTGGCCTTGAACATGTCAGTTGCACTGCTGTCTATACAGGGTCAGAAAGCTCTTAGATTTAATCAAAAATATCTTAATTTGAGTTCCGAAGATGAACAAAGGTTTTGCAAGTTTGAAACAACACGAGGGTGAGTAATTAATGACAGAATTTACATTTTTGGGTGAACTGAAAAATGAATAACATTTCCCTTGTGTGGTTCTTATTTTTGGTACATTAGTATTTAACCAATATTCTTAACAAGGTTTCCACTCCATTAAAGAATTATTTCTTTCCAAAACAAAAATGTACAAATAATTAACCCTCTTGTCATCCAAGATGTTCATGTCTTTCTTTCTTCAGTCGTAAAGAAATTATGTTTTTATAGAAAATTAGGATTTTTCTCCATCTAGTGGACTTCAATGGTGCCCCCACATGTGAACTTCCAAAATGCAGTTTAAATGCAGCTTTAAAGGGCTCTAAATAATCCCAGAGGAAGAAGGGACTTATTTTCTTAAAAAATGTACACTTTATATAGTTTTTAATCTCAAATGCTCGTCTTGTCTAGCTCTGCGATGCCAACTCTGTGCAGTTCCATTCAAGAGAGTTAGGGTATGTCGATAAACATCAAATTTTCCCCTCCTACTTCAAAATTGTCCTACATCGCTGTTTTACCTTTTTTTGTAAAGGCCGTTTGACCTTTTTGCAGGTTCACCTTGTAAATACTGGGTCGGTACTTCTGCAGCAATGTAGAATGATTTTGAAGTTGTAGGAGACAACCCATGCGCATTGCAGAGCTAGACAAGACGAGCATTTGAAGTTAAAAAGTATTTTTTTTTAGAAAATAACTAATTGTTCACTAGATAAGACCCTTCTTCATCGGCTGGGATCATTTAGAGGCCTTTATAGCTGCATTTAAACTGCATTTTGAACATTTAAACTAGCAGGCACATGAACATCTTGGATGACAAGGGGGTGAGTAAATTTCTCTGTAAATTTTTGTTCTGAAAGTGAACTAATTCTTTAAATGAATGAATCCTTTGTAGGGTTGACTGACTCAAGACTTTACGGAACATTTTGCTGATAAAACAACTTGCTTAGCACATCAAATATCGAAGTCAATCCATTATAATTATGCAAATAGTCTAATTGTTAAGCAGTGCATTTGCCTGGGAGGACACTCACCTCTGCAGGCTGAGAGGGTTTGGTCATGGGACAGGGTGGAGGGGGTCTGGTGGGTGGTAGCGGTCTTGTTTTGGGGGTTGCTGATGGAGACGGCTGGGACAGCTCTGAATGCTGTAAACTCTGCTTGTGTGCAGCATAGGCTGGAATTGGAGGTGGTTTCACAGTGGGCCGAACCACAGAATGTCTGGATCGAGGAGGACCCGTAGGACTCGCTCGAGGACTGGCCTGAATGAAAAAAAAAAAGTTGTTTGTATGCAAAATCAATTTTCCAAATCACCAGTTTCAACCGCCATCAATGAATACATTTCACATGGATTTTTAGGATGGTGGAATGTGGGTCATTTTCAGTGACAATGGCTGCACCAGTTCAAATGGCTTCTCCATAACCAATCTTTAGGACTGATTGTCCACACTGTCATTTTGCAAGCAATCAAATCAGAGCTGTTTGTTTAGACAGTGTAGTTGATAGTCGGTAGTTGAACATCAGTTGCTATAGTAATGAATGAATGCCACGAGACATAAGAGTGGCTGTCATTGTGGAAAGATGGAAAAAGGATTTTTTTTTCTCTCTGCTCATGTCAATTTGCATTTTTATAATGGGTCGAGAGTCAAACCCTGAAATTGATTCTCTTGGGTATCTTTGCTCTTATATTTCAAGTATCTGGTGCATTTTTTCCCCCCGTAAGCTCTGTTTGATTTTATGTTGTGTCCAAAATTATTTAAAAAAGCTACTTGAAATGTAACCGGCCTGTTCAGACTGAAGTGTAAACCAGATTTAAATGGATTTAAAAATATATGAATCAGTGTATAGTATTATTCATAGTCTGTTGTAGTATTTATTAATTTTTTTAATTGGCTGTTATATTTTCAGTGTTTTGAAAAAAAAAAATAGTTTTATTTAATAACAGTACTGATTTGGATAGATTTAGATCTGGTTCCATGTGGTTTCTTCCTGTTTGAACAACAAACGACTAAATGGATTTGAGTTACATACAGAACATTTTTGTTTGCTGTCGGAACAAAGCCAACGATGCACAAAACTGTGCTTTTGGATGGATATGCTGCGAACCCACGCTGACAACAAAACAACTTCACACCTGTTCATCTGCATGAGATTTCTTTGGCTGGAACACTGGGTTGGTGTGACCCGTCGTGTGACTTTTAGTCTCAGGGGTGTCTGGAACACTGACAAGAAGAGAAATAACACATTTTCAAATGCAAGAAGTGCCAAATGCATGAATATCACTGGATGCACGTGTTTGCATTTCACAGTTAAGAATTTAGGCGATTACTTGATGCATATTTGGGTAACTGGAAGGGTGGGACTTTTGGTGGAAAAGAGCTTCTGTTTGCAGTGGCACCAACAGACACCAATGATAACCATTCCCAGAAGGAAAAACAGGATCAGAAGAACCAGGACAAGATAAAGGTCTGCACAACAAAAGACAAGAATAAAACACATCAACAAAAGAGCAAATTTAAGATAACATTCAATGAAATATTAATTTTTAAGCGTCTGTTGACGTACTGTGTGTGATCACAGGCCCACTGTCCAAACTTCCTCCAGGACCAGACGTGTCACAAAACGGTGGTGCCCAACCCGAGTTACAATGACAGTTGTGGTTATTATTACAAAGCTGAAGAAAAAACAAACAAAATCATTTTTAAAAAATAATTTAAAGGAATGGATCAATCAAAAATGAAAACCTAAAAAGAAAAGACTAAAATATGGACCAATATAGAACACAAAATGTATGTTATGTTATGTTTTTTTTTTAGGGCTGTCAGTCAATTTAAAATGACATGATGTGTTGATTAATTAATTAATTAATTATTAATTAATTAAATTTGACTCTGAAAATACCCACAAAAAAATTATTTTGTGTTAAATGAGAAAGTATCAAGTAGATATTACAAATTGTAGCTTTAGAAAGAAATATTTTATTTGATTCAACATAAAATATATTACACAAACATTTAGGTGTAACGTAAATGTAAACTATGGAACATAAAAGAAGATAATTTGAGAAACATCTCATATTTTTTGTTGATATAATGAAAGTCATTGGTAACCAAAACAGCCTTGTTAACATCAGTCTCTTTTATGTTCCACAAATGAAGGTTTGAAACGATGTGAGGGTGAGTAAATGATGACGGAATACAATTTTTTGGGGGTGAACGATCCCTTTAATGTTTTTATTTTCATTATTGTTATATTATTTTGTTCTAATGAAATGATTCTCTAAATAAGAAACTGCCAGCAGGTGCGGTAAATGCCTTTATGAGTCATTCACTCATTCGATTCATTTAAATTTGTTTGAAACTATTCATTCAGGAATGAAGTAAATGGATTTCTTTATGAATGGACCTTTGAATCACTGATTCATTGAATCACAATTTGTTCAAAATGCAGATTCATTCAGAAACTAAACACCACTGTGTTGGTCGGAGACGTGCAACAATTCTGCTATGGCTTCAAAGGTAATATTTTCTCTGCAAAATTGAGCAAAACATAATTTAATGTTTAAAATACAACAAAATATCAACTTCTTATTTACTGAACTGTTGTATAAAATCACGTCTGATCTATCACGCTTGTGATAGATCGGGACAAAATCAGTACTAATCATTGCTCTTGCTGCCCGCCTGATATCATGTAATACATAATATATATAATTATGAGACAAAACACATACAGGTGCATTTTTTTGCACCAATATCTTGAATTTTAGGGCATAACTGCATTTATGGAGTTAACTGTATGAAATATAAGATGACGTACAGGTCTGGGGGTGGGGTCACTGCGCTAAAATATTTTAATTGCGTTATTTTTCATAACCAATTAATGTGTTAAACTGACAGCCCTAGATTTTTTTTCTCGACAGATACCATGGGAAAAAGCTACTTTAAAAAGTATTCAGAAATATTCTTTGAAAAGTAAATGATGACAAAGTTTCCTTGAACTATTTCTTTGTATCTTTCCCACAACAATATTAATTCTGTAGTGTAAAACACACTGCCGTATAAAGTAACATAATAGTAACCTGCATTCAGTGGAACTGATTACACTACTGAAGCCTGCTGTAAATTTAGCACATACAAAAATACACAGATTTCCTCATATCCTCAAAAGAACTCATCACTTGATATAGATAAACATAATAAACGCAACACTTTTCCGAAAAGCCAGTCAGTATCTGGTGTGACCACCATTTGCCTCACGCAGTGCAACACATCTCCTTCACATAGAGTTGATCAGTTTGTTGATTGTGACCTGTGGAATGCTGGTCCACTCCTCTTCAATGGCTGTGCGAAGTTGCTGTATATTGGCAGGAACTGAAACACGCTGTCATATACGCCGATCCAGAGCATCTCAAACTTGCTCAATGGGTGACTGTACGGTGAGTATGCTGGCCATGCAAAAACTGGGATGTTTTCAGCTTCCAGGAATTGTGTACAGATCCTTGCAACATGGGGCCGTGCATTATCAATCTGCAACATGAGGTGATGGTCGATGATGAATGGCACAACAATGGGCCTCAGGATCTTGTCACGGTATCTCTGTGCATGCCATCAATAAAATGCACCTGTGTTCATTGTCCATAACGTCGCCTGCCCATACTATAATGCCACCGCCACCATGGGCCACTCGATCCACAACGCTGACATCAGCAAACCGCTCACCCACACAATGCCATACATGCTGTCTGCCATCTGCCCTGTACAGTGAAAACCAGGATTCATCCGTGAAGAGTACATCTCTCCAAAGTGCCAGATGCCATGGAATGTGAGCATTTGCCCACTCAAGTCGGTTACGACGACGAACTGCAGTCAGATCGAGACCCTGATGAGGATGACGAGGATGCAGATGAGCTTCCCTGAGATGGTTTCTGACAGTTTGTGCAGAAATTCTTTGGTTATGCAAACCGATTGTTGCAGCAGCTGTCCGGGTGGCTGGTCTCAGATGATCTTGGAGGTGAAGATGCTGGATGTGGAGGTCCTGGGCTGGTGTGATTACACATGGTCTGCGGTTGTACTGCCAAATTCTCTGAAACGCCTTTGGAGACGGCTTATGGTAGAGAAATGAACATTTAATTCACAGGCAACAGCTCTGGTGGACATTCCTGCAGTCAGCATGCCAATTGCACGTTCCCTCAAAACTTGCAACATCTGTGGCATTGTGCTGTGTGATAAAACTGCACGTTTTAGAGTGGCCTTTTATTGTGGCCAGCCTAAGGCACACCTGTGCAATAATCATGCTGTCTAATCAGCATCTTGATATGCCACACCTGTGAGGTGGATGGATTATCTCGGCGAAGGAGAAGTGCTCGCTAACACAGATTTAGGCAGATTTGTGAACAATATTTGAGAGAAATAGGCCTTTTGTGTATATAGAAAAAGTCTTTGATCTTTGAGTTCAGTGTTTGAAAAATGGGGGCAAAAACAAAAGTGTTGCGTTTATAATTTTGGTCAGTGTATTTATAAATATTAACCTGCATAACTAATAGTGAGGGAGAATAGTGAGGGATTTTTTCCACTGATGGTTATAGATGGTATTTACTGTTAGAGGAAATGATGTAAACAGGAAATGATGTAAACAGGAAATGCTTCAGCGCGGTAGCTATAAGATGACCATGTATGTGCAATCAAGTTGACTCAGCTCTATGTAGAAAATAAGCAATATGGACTTACACCATGACCATGACATTTGGCACTGCATTCATCGGCTTGAAGGAAAGACACATTGCGACATTCCCCTTCAAAACAGATCTGTTCAGATAGAAAATGAAGCAAAACGTTGATGAAATATATTCTCAATACACTTAAAGGGACAGTTCACCCAAAAAGGGTTAGAAAATTCTGTCATTATTTACTCCCCCTCATTTTGTTCCAAGCCTGTAAGACCTTCATTCATCTTGGGAACACAAATTAGGATATTTTAACATTTTATTTTAACAATGTCCTTACTATCTTTCTGAGCCCTGAATGTGTCAGTTGCAGTCAATGCAAGGTCAGAAAGCTCTCAGATTTCATCAAAAATATCTTAATTTATGTTCAGAAGATGAACAAACATCTTATGGGTTTGGAATGACATGAGGGTGAGTAATTAATGACAGAATGTTTGTTTTTGGGTGAACTATCCCTTTAAATCAATCTGTTATTAGATCTATTCAGTCTATCAGTACCTACCGCATTCTCCCCACATTTGGTCCCTGTCTGAACCAGGCCCGGGTCTAGGGTGTCACTCTGGTCCACATTACCGCGCTGGTGCACATGTGTGCCTCTGCACAGGATCTTTTGTTGACCAAACAACACGTTGGTGTCTATGGCGACAGCATTGGACTCTAAAGGCTTGCTGGCAGCACTCTGGCACTGAATTTTCCCACATTTAGCATTCCTAAACAGAGGACCAATAGTGCTTTAGTGTTACATGATCTTCAAGAAATCATTTGCTTATTTGGTGCTTAAATATTAATAGTAGTGCTTTTTATCAGTGTTGATGTGAATACAGCTTTTGAGGCTTAATATATATTTCAAGACTTTTTGATAAATAGAATGTTTAAACGAACAGCATTTAATGTGTCCTTAATTTCTTTTTTTTTATGCATTTTCAATTTCTCTCTTACCACAAACGTTTGATTGGTATATCACAGTTTTAACAAAAATATTAAGCAGCAAAAACTTTAAATGTTTTCAACATTGATACTATGAGAACCAAATATTAGAATGATTTCAAAAGGCTCATGTGACTCTGTAGACTGGAGGAATGATGCTGAAAATTCAGCTTTGTATCACAGAAATAAATTGCATTTTAAAATATATTACAGGTTTTTGAAATTGTAATAATATTTCAAAATATTACTGATTTTCCAGAGTTTTTGATCAAATAAATGCAGCCTTGGTGAGCATAAGAGAACATTAAAAATTATTCCAAGCTTTTGACTGTTAGTGTAATTCTAAAAAAAAGTATCTCACCTTTCAGTGCATTTCCTGTATGTACCCCTGAAACTGCCACAGTTTCCAAAGAGATCACCTGCTTTATTTACCTCAGTAAAGCAAAGATCAGGAGCAGGATGGGCATCTAAGACACAGAGACAGAAAATTAGCTTAATAGCAGAATTAGAACAGAACAAACACATTAACTCATGTCTCAAGTTAATGGTTATGTGAATGTTATAATCTAGTATAACTCAGCTGGACTCAAATGCGTTCACTGATAGCTACGGAGAAGAGCAGATGGCCTTACATTCAGATACTAAGATCACAGCCAAGCACAGTATTTGCTGTACAGTAAACTAAAGTACACTGCCACATGGATTCCCTTTGGGAAAATAGAAAATAAAATAAAGTGTAATTTATTCTTGTGATGCAAAGCTGAATTTTCAGCATCATTACTCCAGTCTACAGTGTCACTTGATTATTTATTTAAAAAAGTCACATTTTTATAAAATACTGATTTGCTGCTTCAGTTACTGTCACCAATGTTGTGCTGCTATTTTTGTGGAGGCCGTGACTGAATATTGGTTGCTTGGTTTAATGGTGTTACTTTTAAACTTAAGGACTTTTAGCGGACATTAGTAGACACAGACCTTTGCCCCACAGAGAGAGGCACTGCTGCTCCAGTGTCAGACAGATTCCTGTGTAACAGTAGGCACTGCCACCCGCACAACTGCTGCCATCCAGCAGGTAAAAGTTAGCAGGGCAGGACTCTGATTTCCCATCACAGTACTCAGGCAGGTCACACGAACCTGAAGGTGGACGGCACAGCACTCCTGGACTCTTCAGCTGGTCAGGAGTGTGAGAAAACAAACAGATTAAACTGTATTCATTTACAACAGAGTCAGAGAACTACACAACAATGGACATTTGAGAGCAAGAATACCCTAAAATTAGGGTTGCCCTCAACTAAAGATTTTTCTGGTCAACTAGTAGTCGTTCATTTTAAAGATTAGTCGACTATTAGTCGTATGTCCAATAAACAATGTAAATCATAATAATGAGCATTTAATTGCCTACATAGCCTAATAAGTGCCCAAGCACACACAAAAAAAGCTTGCCACAGTGCACTGGCAGATATAATGGGAAGAACAGCAAGGAGACTGCAATAACTTTTCAATTATTTATTGAGCATTTGGATGTTCTGCCCAATATACTGTTTTACCACATAGACCAGCAGTTAACATTCTGTCCGTCATGGAGTGTATGACTTCAGTACTTCCTGTGGAATAGTTTTTTCTGCGGCTAAGTGACTAATAAAATTTTAGCCGACCAAGCCTCTTCTCGTCAACTAACTGTTAGTCAATTGTTAGTACCTAAAATGCCTGACTACATTTTAAATAATACTATTATTATTTAAAATGTTAAGGGCAAAACATTTTGCAGATATCAAATCCTGAGTATAAAAGCTTTGTTGTATTAGTTGATATAATAATTAAGAATAAGTATTACTTAAAAATACTATGAACTTTTATAGCTTTTAAAACTTTCTTTCTTTTTTCTTACCATTTTAAGTCACCAAAGCCCTTATTTGTTAAGTCACCAAATCCCTTATTTGTTAGTTGGTTTGTTTGCTTATTTATTTACTTATTAAATTAAACTCATCACAAAATCAAATGTATTTATTTATTTTTACTCACCATATAAAGCAACACTTCAAAATTATTAAAAAATGAAATTGAAAAAGTTACACAAAAATAATTTCTGTTTATTTGTTTGCTTATTCATTCATTCATACCATTTAAAGCCACCAAAACTTTAAATTCACACTAAAAATCCTTTTTTGTTTGTTTGTTTGCTTATTTACTTATTTAATTATACACTTCAAGGGGTTATCGGATGCCCATCTTCCACAAGTTGGTATGATTCTTTAGGGGCTTCAAGAAATGTCTGCAAAATACTTTGGTTAAAATTCTTCAATGATCATGTAAAACAACACCCTTTTTACCTTGTCAAAAACGGTTCTGTTCACAGCAAGCCATTTCGGTTCATGTCTCTTTAAATGCTAATGAGCCAGTGCTCATCCTGTCCCTCTCTTCCATTTTTTGGAGCATTTTTTGGCATCAAAAACAAAACTAATTCACTGCGTCCTCAGTGGCTCTGATGTCGGGAGAAAATGAAGACTCTTATGTTCACTTTTACATCCAACTACAAACCCCTGCGTTGCTTACGAGACATTGTTGTCGCTACAGCTGCTCAAGCACAGAGAAAATGGCAGACAGTATACAACAATATGCTAATACGGAATATGCTAATCAGCAGTCGTGCACAGGGCCTGAGCAGTATGACATTATGCTGCTCAGAAAATCAAAACAGCTTGATAATTGAGATCGTTTATGTTTTTGGGGGATTAAAAAAAAGGAGTGAATGGATTTTTAGAATTGTAGGCTGGTTGTGTGCACACACTGCTAAGACACATTTATGTGCAAACACCATGTAAAAGCAAATTTTGCATCCAATGTCCCCTTTAAAAATCACATTCAGAAAATCCTCAATTTAATTTAATTTCTGTTTTTCTGATGCTGAACTACAGGAAAGGGTGTAGAGAGAGCGTGAGATGAGTCTGGCAGGGATTCACCTTGCACTCATGACAGCAAACTCCATGTGCGCACTCCGCACCGATCTTCAGCGTGCAGTTGTTGGCATTACAACATGGACTCGAGCACTCCTTTGTAGTGAAGGAAACAGAAACGGAAAATGTGAGAGTGAAAGATCAATCGCAATCACAGTGTGGGAGAAAACGAGACAGAGGAAGCAATGAAACTCTCTCCTGACCTCCACTTCCCCACAATCACACTCCTCTCCTTCCTCCAGGTATCCGTTTCCACAGCGCTGGCCCCCGTACATGACCCTGGTATTGGGAAGGTTGAACAAACACTTCCCTCCACCGGAGCTCAGGTAGTGCTTCAGCTCTTTCTGATTGCATTGGTTGAAGACACGAGGGAACGGATCCCTGAAGAACATGGACTTTTAGATCGAGTTGACTTTACAGTGACAGTTCACCAAAAATGGAAATTCTGTCATCATTTACTAAAGTATAATATATTTTTCTTTGGTTCTCACCCTGTGGCAGCAGCCATGATGCAGCCTCCATCCTCGGGCAGAGCGAGACAGCAGCCTGGAGTGTCGTGGTTCATACCAAAGTTATGCCCCATCTCATGAGCCATGGTGGCAGCGACCCCCACAGCATTCTTGGAGTGGTCCTACAGAAAGACAGGCAGTCGAAACAAAAATTGAGTCCACACGGCTATAAAAACTCAATGGAATAATGCTGTAGGTCAATTTACCGAATTGACTCCACCAGATTGGTATTGAGAACACATGGCTTTGAGGGGAGCCAGACCAATGATCGTGCCCTGAAAAGGAACACCCCTACAAACACAACAAAAACAATTGTTGAAAAACCAATAAAACCATGGAAGAACCAAATCAAACCTATACACTGACTAGCTGAACTGGAAAACGTAGGCTCGACTACGTGCCCTCGACTAAAGATTTTTCTGGTAAGCATTAGTCGACTAATGAATGTGTCAGGGAAAAACAGTAAGGATGTTGCATTAACTTAATAATAATTTATTGATAAACTAGTGCTTTTTTTTGTTTTCGGCTTAAGAGATGAAGTCGGCAACACTGACTCGTCATCTCCGCAGTAGTGATGCGCCTGTATGCATGTTTTATACAAATTACATAATCTGAGAATAATTGTTTTCTATTTGAATTGGTTCATTTAAAAGTAGACATTTCGCCTCTCTGTAGATATATTTTGTCATGTCTGTAAGGCAAGAATACCGAGTTTCGAGTTCACAAGTTCACAGAGACCGCTTTCATTATTTTACAAAAGCACAATGTTTTGTTGTTATTCTGAGTGCACACAAATAAATATTGAGTTTTTACAGATTCAAAAGATGTATTACTCTTATCTGTATGACCAAAAATGATGGAGTATTTTAAGAGCAAGTGATCAGACTGGTGCCCCCATCTGTCATGCAGTAAGCGCACTATTATTCAGCTTCCACCCTTCTGCACATTTTTTGGTTAATGTTAGATTAAGCGGCCACGTAAGGTTGCTAGCACTTGCATATTTTAGATGATAAGCCATATTTGACATCGATGAATGGTAAGCATTTGGATATCCTGCCCAATGTACTGTATTACCACATAGACCAGCCATTAATGATCTGTCCATCATAGACTGCGTGACTTCGCCACTTCCTGTGGATTTTTTTTCTTCTCTCCGACCAAGCGACTAATAAAATTTGGGTCAACCAAGCCTATTCTCGTTGACTAACGGTTATGTCAGTATTAGGGGGCAGCCCTAGAAACAGATTTTTAAGGAATAGTTCACTTGTATGATGTAATATTACGTAAATATGTCTCTTAATGAAATATATAGTAAAAAAAAACAAAAACAACGAAAGATTTATATTATTTAAAAAAATCCACATTGTTTAATACGTTTTGGACTGTGGGTGGCACCTTTATTTCGATGATGTGAAATAGTTGCACTCAGTGAGCTACTGGCGCTACCTGTTGCTATTTTAACCACAACACAACTCGGAAAATAATGTATTGATACAATGCCACATCGTGTGGCTTTTGGTTGTAATTTTCGTTCAAAGGGCAAAAAGAGAAACAATGTAAGTCTTCACTGCTTTCCTAGTAATGATAAGAGCAGAAAAAAATGAGAACATGCCTGTGGGCGAAAAAACTTCCTAAAGACCTGAGTCTTTGTTCTCTCAACTTTAGCCTTTAGACTACAGCTACTGAAAAAGCTTATAAACGGCAGAGACAAGAAGCGCTAGATGCCATCCTGGCAGGATGTAAACATGCCGACGCTTGTCATGACACCGCAGCCACTGAAGGGGTTTCTCAGAGTGGATTTCACTTGATATCCAGGACGTTTAGACTCCTTGTGGGGAAAAAAATCGATGGTACGACATTTGGTTTAAGCCTACGCTTATATCCATCGGCACCTGTAAGCTCTTTCAGTAGCTGTGGTCATTGTATCAGTATATTATTTTCAAAGATGCGTTGCGGTAAAAATAGCAACAGGTACGCCAGTAGCTCACCTAATGCAACCATTTGATATCATCCAAAAAATGGCGCACCCACAGTCCAAAATATGTATAAACCTACGTGGACTTTTTAAATATAACAGTGCAGTCACTTTTACCATTGTTCAGTGAATTTTAGTGTGCAATATGCAGTTATTTCAATAGGAATCCAAGTGATTCATATTCATATGTTGTGAGGGCAAAAGATTTCCACACACAGATTTCATATCAGTGATTGTTATTATCTGGTCATATGTTAATGAGGTGGGAGGAGCTACAGTGAGACTGACGTTACTAGCTGAGCATTGTCATTGGGTAGCTGTGGCAGCTGTTTCCTCCTCCATTCCAGAAATGCACCCAGGGTGTTATAGGGGTTTTCGCTCACAGTGATTTTGTCTCGATCGTTCCAGATCTCCAACCGGATCAGAGCCACACGGATGTTCAGTGATTTGTAATACTGGGAACATCAAATCATATAATATAGTAGAGTCCAGAAGCAGGAAAATGATAAAAAGTGTCTTAATACAATTAACAGCAATCTCACCTTATCCACAAAGTTAGCTGCTTCAAGCAGTTTCATTTTGGTCCTTTCAAGGTCCTGATCATGTTTCACAAACTAAAAAAGAGACACTATTAGGATGCATCTTTGACTTTGGCTGAAATCAACTGTGTCGTGTAGGTGGTGATTAGAGATGACAATATCAGAGCAGAGGTCAGCTATTCTGAGTCATGACAGGAAACAAGCCTTATCTGCAGAGGTACAGTGGAGAGAGTCAACAAATAGACCAGAACTGAAGCTCCAGAGCTGTCAGGTAACTATCATTGACTTTTACCAGACAGACACTTTTATCCAAAGCAACCAGCCGGCTTACAGTTGTGATGATTTATGTGATAAATACACTACCAGTCAAAAGTTTTTGAGCAGTATAATTTGTAATGTTTTTTGAAATAGTCTCTTCTGCTCACCAAGCTTGCATTTATTTGATTTCAAATTTTGAAATATTTTTACTATTTAAAATAACTGTTTTCTATTTGAATATATTTTAAAATGTAATTTATTCTTGTGATTTCATAGCTGAATTTTTAGCATCATTACCTGAGTCACATGATCCTTCAGAAATCATTCTAAAATGCTGATTTGCTGCTCAAGATACATTTATTATTATTATTATGCTGAAAACAGCTAAGTACAATTTTGTATGTCCTACAAAAAATGCTGATTAAAAACAAAAATAAACTGAATCCTTTAATCACAGAAATAAATACTGAGATTATTATTAGCAGAGTTTGCTAAAAAACTATTTTTCCAGGAAATTATTATTCAATTAGGGCCAGTAAGCAACCATCTAGATAAAACAGTTTTGGCAGTTTGCTTGAGTAAATCTACACTGATGTGAATAAGACAGTATAACTCATCTTTCAAAGCTCCCCAAACTCTTGAAGCGAAGTGATTTTACCTCTGCATAGTCGGCCACCACCATCAGCTCCACGTATTTCATGCTACTGCTGACATCCCTCCTTTCCTGCAGGAAGAGATAGAACAGATATGGCTGAGCATTGGCTAATTTGATATACTACAGAAGAAGTGCTGAGTCACTGCGTTTAAAATCTGAGTTTATGAATTTAAATACTGTGAGACATGACTAATTGGGACTGGGAGACATCCTGTGTCTTTGGATAGGGACAGACACTCTATTCATGTATGCCAATGCAAGAACAATGTGTCCTTGGTTTAGTACCACTTTAGTCAGCTCTTCTCATTTATTTAAATAAAAAGTTTATTATCTGGTACTTTCCATGAATGTGATACAAAATAGAGCCTGAACTCTTAAAAAAAGGTTTTTATAATTTTTTTTAAACAAATCATCAGTGAAAGAAGGTGCTTAACCAGGAAATGTCTACTGCTACAGCTTTAGGAGGTTTAACAAAATATTAAATTTATTAACGCTTTGCAGCACTATTAACAAAATGGGGGTAAATACAAATCAAAACTTTTTTTTTTGCAATTTTCAAGCTTTAAACATTAAACAAACATGGGTATTTTTAATGTTTTTTAAAGAAGTCTCTTCTGCTCATCAAGGCTGCATTTATTTGACTGAAAATACAGAAAAAAACTGTAATATTGTGAGATATTATTACAGTTTAAAATAACAGCTTTTTATTTTAACACGTCAAAATGTAACATTTATTCCTGTGATGCAAAGCTAAATTTTCAGCATCATTACGCTAGTCTTTAGTGTCACATGATCCTTCAGAAATCATTCTAATATGTTTTTTTTTTCTGGGATTTTTTGATGAATTACAAAAAAAGAACAGTAATATTATTTTAAATAGTTTTTTTGTAATTCTATACACTACTGTTCAAAATTTGGGTTATTTTTTTCTTTCTTTTTTTTGAAAGAAAGTAATATTTTTATTCAGAAAGGATTTATTAAATTGATAAAAATGTCTTATTAAAAGATTTCTATTTCTATTTTTAATAAATGCTGTTCTTTTTAACTTTTTATTCATCAAAGAATGCTGAAAAAGGTATCACAGGTTCCAAAAAAAAGCATCACAACTGTTTCCAACATTGACTTCTGAAGGATCATGTGACAATAAAGACTGGAATAATGATGCCGAAAATTCAGTTTTGATCACAGAAATAAATTATATTTTAAAGTATATTAATATAGAAAACTGTTATTTTAAATTGCAATAATATTTCACAATTTTTCAGTTTTTTTCAATCAAATAAATGCAGCCTTGATGAGCATAAAAAACTTACTTATCCCAAAATTTTGAACAACAGTGTATATAACATTGATCCTCGATAAAACATTAACACAAATATATTTTAATTTTTATATTTTATATTTTAATACATTTTGATTTTTCAGTTGTTGGATATAGAATGTCAAGACCTCTCTGGTGGGACAGGCCAAATGTATCATTATTAAAAGTGGTATACAGACATTTATTGTTTCTGAAACTAGCTAGTTTTTATGCTAGGTTGATTTTATGTTACATAATAGTTTATAAAAACAAAAACCACAAGAAATGTGCCTCTAATGCTTTATAAAATGCCATGGGGAACCAACATGTACCATATTCGTGATAAGTGCTACTGGAACTTCTTTTATGGTGAAGCGGCCATAGGACAGACAATAAACCTCTTTAAAATAAAACATACCCTGAACAAAGAGGATCTCTAGTTTGGATTTGATTTAAGGGGTCCTGTACAGGAATCCCACACATGATCTCACCCTATTGGTCTGCTGAGGCTTTGCCATGACATCAATCAGCTCTTGAAGGCTTTCCGAGTGATTTCTGTCTCCATGGTAGTGTCCGCAGGTGCCCACTGGCATTTTTAGACTCTGAGCGTTGAATACAGCATGTCCCTGAGATTGTGTTTGGTCTGCTAGCGGTTCGATCATGTAGCTCACGCTGTTATTGAGTGTTATCATGCCCCTGGAGATTGAGAAGACAATATGTCAATCACTAATATATTTAAACTTTGAGATTCACTGATTAAGTGGAAAATTAGAGTCATAGACATTTAAACAAGCCGACAGGATGGAAACATCCTCTCAGCTGGGTTTTGCACGGGAAGCAGAGTAGCTTCACCACACAAAATGATCTTTATCCCGGATGGGAGGGTGAAGAAAGAAGGGAATAAAACTGAATTGATAGCCAACTTGTGTTTATGCAGAACTGGTTGATTTAAGCAAAAACAGATTTCCTTGCTTCCTGGATATCAGAGTTTTCCCCAAACACAGGCGTAGTTGCACACACAAACCTTCACAGATGTGCAGTGATGACCTACTATCAATGAAAATGGTTCCACTGCAGAAATGCTAAATAATAAGGCACAAATAGAAGCCAAAACCAAATAAGATTAAGCTTAATGTGATCGCTACTAGTCTTTAAAATGTTAAAAGTTGCTTTATTCTGCCAAACCAGATTTTTGAATGTCAACTTAAACATGTTTGCATATCTGCTGGTGTGTGTATATAAAACACTAGACATTCCTTTTTCTCATTTAGTGGAATCATACATTGCAGCTGTGAAGATCATCTGGAAGGGTGTGTGCATATGCACTATAAAATGCTCCAGTTTTTCTCTTCTCCAATCAAATCCCACTCACTCAAGCTGTGCTGGCTTAAATATTCATCGATCTGTTTGGATCAGTCAATGCATGTCTGTTCTTCTCCGATTTGAGTCCCTGAAGAAGTCGATGCGCTCAATGGGACTCTATACATCTACCCTCGGCCCACTCATAAACCCGAAGATCCGGCCACGCTGCAACAGTGAACTCACTGAACTCAAACTTTTGCACAGTGAAAACATGTCCTCATGATGCAGTCATATCATTCAAGCTGAAGAGTTTAGGAAATAGAACTAAAATGGTTTGTGAAAGTCCCAATTAGTAAAAAGGACACTGTTTTTAATGATAATGCAAAAAAAAAAAAACACCATAAAATGTAAATCTGATGAACCAAAACCAAAAAAATCTAAATAAAATACAAAAAAAAAAAATTAAATAAATGAAAAGAATTTAAATAAAATATAAAATGAAGAAGGATACTGTTTTCTTCTGAAAAGTATCATGTATAAATCAAAAAATGAAGTTATTGCTCACAATAGGCTATGAGTTATCATGATTTTACCTTGGTTAAATGTGTAATTTCTGACCCAGGAGTGGCACCAAGAGAAATTGCGCAAAAAAAAAAAAAACTTTTTACAAAAAGGTTTTAAAAATTACTTCCTTTGCTTGCAACCCCAGTATGAAATATTACTTTGAGCTACTTAATGTGGAATATATATTTTATGGAATATATATATATATACACATATATACTGTTGTTCAAAAATTAGGGATCAGTAAGATTTTTTAATTTTTTTTAATGCTCATCAAGGCTGCATTTTCTTGATCAAAAATACAGAAAACAGTAATAAAACAGTAATTATGTGAAATATTATTACAATTTAAATAATGGTTTTCTATTTTAATGTATTTTAAAATATAATTTATTCCTGTGATGCAAAGCTGATTTTTCATCAGCCATTACTCCAGTCTTCAGTGTCACATGATCCTTCAGAAATCATTCTAATATCCTGATTTATTACTTTTATTATAAATGTTAGAAACAATTGTGCTGCTTAATTTTTTTTTTTTTTGGAAACTGTGATTCTTTTTAAGTCTTTATAAGTCAATACAAGTCTTTGCGATCACTTTATATCAATTTAACACATCCTTGGTGAATTTCTCAAAAAAAGAAAGAATAAATATTTACTGACCACAAACTTTTAAATTGTAATTTACATTTAGATTTCTATGTTAAATAAATGCTATTTATTAAAGTATCCTTAAAAAGAAGTATCACAGGTTCCAACAAAATATTAACCAGCACAACTGTTTTCAATATTGATAATAAATCAGCATATTAGAACGACTTCTGTTGAATCATGTGACACTGAAGACTGGAGTAATGATGCTGAAAATTCAGCTTTGCATTACAGGAATAAATTAAATTTTAAAACATATTCACATAGAAAACAGTTATTTTATATTGAAATAATATTTCACAATATTACTGATGATGAGCATAAGAAACTTCTTGTAAAAATCATTAAAATCTTACTGATCCCAAACTATTGAATGGCAATGTGTGTGTGTGTGTGTGTGTGTGTATTTATTTTATTTAATTTTTTTTCACATATAATATGCAGATCTGGTTCTTACCTGAGTCCAGCACAGGTGCTGATGACCACACTTGACCCCTGGATTCCTTTGACTGACCCATGATAATAACAGTGATCCTGGAACCAAAACAACATAATATAACATCAGAGGAAAGGAGGAAACTCGTTGTGAATTAAAAAAAAAAAAATATATATATATATATATATATATATATATATATCTGTAATAGATGTCTTATTGCTTTATCTAATGTAGAATTACTTTCACAACATTAACATCACACATACTGAATCATTTTGAACACTGATAAAGGCGAAGCGAAACAAACTACTTGTTTCTGTAGTGATTTAGAGCCTATTAGTTTACCGTGACATCACAGTTTATCATAAGATTACCATGACAATATGAGCTATTCATGTGTAATTTAGCAGTGAATGATTGTTGAACGGCTCCTGCACTCACCCTGTTGGAAGGCCTGGAAAACTGACGCTCTCCATTTGAATTGTACCATATCTCCTGATATTCAGAAGAGAGCAGCTCCCTTAGAGAAGAACATACAAAATAATTCAGCTATACATTTAATCAGTGCACAGCTGCTATATAACCAGACAATTTCCATCACGTCCATTAAGGAATAACATAAACACTTCCAACTTGTTTCCATTCCTTTTCTGGAGTCGCACATGAATCAGGATTTGATCCTCATCAGATGTAGGTTATTTGGAGAGAATAAACCAAGAAGACATGCTGGTTTGATTTCAAAGGATTTCTACACAGAAAATGGCTGACAGTGTAAAGTCTCTTTCCTTTAATGGCCTTGAGCTCATTAAAGATTCATCAAAAGTGGCTGAATGCTTTGAGAATCAGAGATGCTCAGTAAGTGTGCTTACAGTCTGAGATCAGACTGTTTATTGTGCTTATATATTCTTTTTTCTCCTCAAAGTGAAATGACATAAGGGCAAGTAACTGATGACAGAATTTTCATCTGACATCTGCAACAAAATGGGAACTGAAACAGTCTCACACTAAAAATATATTTAATGTAACAATATGACTTGCTAATGAGTCTGCCTGAACCTACCCACACATTGTGGTCTTATTCTGTCTCTCTCTCACTTTATACACACAAACACATAGATCTCAAGCATCTGTCCCTCTTTGTTTAAATTAGTTGGCCTAACAACACTTGTTGGACACAGCCCAGACCTACTGGCCCGCAACCTCCATTACCCCTACGCAGGAACACCCACAAGGCAGCACAAGTCTGCACTGGCCCTGCAGGACCCTGGATCTCCGCCAGGGAGAAAAAAAGTGTCATGGACGCAAATGCAAAGAGGCCCTCAGAGACATACCGGTCATACACCCTTCTGATATACATTGGGCCTTTAAAATAAATAAATGCTACAAGTTTAAATACTATCAGACAGGGTTGTTTAAGGTCAAGCAGAATTCACAGCGTCAACATACATATTAACAGATTAAATCCCCTAATGCTAATATAAAGGCAATTATGGATAGAAGCTACTATGGCCATAGTATTGCTCTGAACATTGTATTTCTAGTGTTTTTACAATTACATACAAATTAACTAGATTTTTTTCTTAAAGGATGGTTTACCCAAAAATTAAAATTCATTCATTAATTACCCACCCTCATGTTGTTCCAAACCTGTAAGAGCTTTATTCATCTTCAGAAAACAAATTAAGATATTTTTGATGAAATCCAAGAGTCTTTGCAAACATGTCTGAAGATTTCAGCAGAGAGGATGACTTGCAATTTTTTGCCCAGCCTCAACTATTTGAATCAGGATATACAGACGATGAACTAAGCAAGATGAACATTCTACATCAGAACACTGGCTCCTTAGTTAGCAGCACTACACATATGTGTTGTAAAACTAACATGACCGCACGGCAGAGACTGTTAGGAAGAGAAGGAATTGTTAAATAAAGTTATTTTTGTTTTCTTTGCACACAAAAGTATTCTCATAGCCTCATAAAATTATGGTTGAACCACTGATGTCACATGGACTATTTTAATGATGTCCTTACTACCTTTCTGGGCTTTGAATGTGTCAGTTGTGTTGCTGTCTATGCAGGGTCAGAAAGCTCTCAGATTTCATCAAAAATCATCAAAAAAATGTGTTCTGAAGATGAAAGAAGGTCTTACGGGTTTGGAACAAAATTATGGTGAGTAATTAATGACAGAATTTTCATTTTTGGGTGAACTGTCCCTTTAAGAAACATCAGTTCAAAACTTGCTGCCATGAATGTTTGTTAGGGTGTCACTGGTCATTATCTTTCATGCATATTTGTACTTCATAAACACAAATTCATAATTTTTACCTAAGAATAATTAAAAATAATAATAGTTATATCAAAAAAATAAATAAATAAATTAGTTTTTAAAGAACCTGAAAATCAAATGTCCTCATTTTCCATATGTTCTCAACTTCACTTTTAAATAATGGTTACATATATATTTTGAGTATATATTTGAGTATACACTGTATAATTTTGAGTATTAGTATACAGTGCGGCGCCCACTAATATTGGCACCCTTGGTAAATATGAGCAAAGGTAGCTGTGAAAATAAATCTGTGTTGTTTATCCTTTTGATCTTTCATTCAAAAAGTATGAAATTCTAACCTTTCATTGAAGTAAAACAATGGAAAGTGGGGGAAAATCTGATCATGAAGAAATGTTTTCCCTAGTCTACAATTACTAGCACCGTTTATTGCAACGTCCGTTTCCCAAGATAACAGTTCCAAGTTTTCTCCTATAATGCCTGATGAGTTTGGTGAACACCTGACAAGAGATCAGAGACCATTCCCTCATACAGAATCATTCTAGATCCTTCAGAAAACCAGCTCCATGTTCTTCTTCTCTTCAGTTCACCCCACTTATTTTCTACAGACTTCAGGTCAGGGAACTGAGAGAGCCCACAACATTAAAGATCCAGCAGTTTATTTAACTGTGGACATGGGGTACTATTTATCCCTGTTTGCACCAAACCTATCTGGTGGGTTTGCTGCCAGAAAGCTCTTTTTTATGTTTCATCTGACCATAGAAGTCAGTGCCATTTGAAGTTCCAGTCGTGTCTGACAAATGAATATGCTGGAGTTTGTTTTTCTTGAGTTTTTTGTCCCAGAGTTTTTTTTTTTTTTGAAACCCATTTGAACAATGTGTAGGGGCTGTTTACTAATTTTTTTTTTTTTTTTAGGCTTTCTGACCCCAAGATTCAACTAATCTCCGCAATTCTCCAGCTCTCCAGCAAACCATAGAGAGTCATTGGCCACTCAAACTCTCCTCCTCAGCATGCATTATGACGATACAGACATACATCCTCTTCCAGGCAGACTTGTAACATCATTAGTTGATTGGAACTTCTTAATCATTGCCCTGATGGTGGAAATGGGGATTTCCAATGCTTTAGCTATCTTCTCATAGCCACTTTCTATTTTGTGAAGCTCAACAATCTTGTTCCGTTCATCAGAACTATATTCTTGTAATAGATGATTAATGGAATTTGGCCTTAGTGTTCCTCGTATTTATAGTGCTGTGGAACCGGAAGTCATGGCCAGAAAATTTAAGTCACCTTGGTGTGCTACAAAATGTAAATATGAATGAATATACTTCAAGGATATTTTACTCAGATAAATTTCTAGGGGTGCCAGTAATGGTAGCCAACATTCATTGGAGAAAAACCATTGGTCTCCCCCCACACTGTAAAAAATAAAAAAACACAATTTGTTGAGTCAACTTAAAATAATTTGTTACCCTGCTGCCTTAAAATTTTAAGTTCAGTCAACTAAAATAAGTTTAGTCAACTTGAAATGTTAAGTTGTACTAAGTAACAACTTAGATATTTGTGTTTGCTAAACTTAACAGATGGGTAAGTAACCCAGCTGCCTTAAAATGTTAAGTTGATTCAACTCAAATATCTAAGTTGTCACTTAGTATAATTTAACATTTCAAGTTGAATAAACTGTTTTTGAGTTGACTGAACTTAAAATTTTAAGGCAGCCAGGTTACAAATTATTTTAAGTTGACTCAACAAACAGTTTTTTACAGTGCACTTTTAATATTTAACTTCAGTGAAAGTTCAGAATTTTGTGAATTTTTTAAATGAAAGATCAAAGAGATAAATGATGCAGATTTATTTTCACAGCTGCCTTCGCTCATATTTACCAAGGGTGCTAATGTTAGTGGGCAGGAGTGTATAAATTTGTTTAGATTCTTTGATGTAAAATACATTTTATTGTGATACATTTTTTTTAATGTGTAAAAACATTAAATTAGTTTGTCTCTTAAACTCAAGTTCACACAGTTGCGACTTGTGTTTTAAAATCGTAAGCATATACCCTAAATCACATGACTTGCTAGAAATGACATCATTTCCTTAGACAAGTCAAAGAACAAAGTAAGTGTTAACCACAAACACTTCTCTCTTTTCCTGTTTTTTAGTAGACTTTTCATACAGCGTAAATAACAACGGCTGCGTCCGAAAGCTCTAAAATGCTGCTTTCGGAGGCAGCATTCCAAGGCAGAAAGGCATCAAGGCCCGTCCGAATTCAAATTCTGCTTCACTTCCTGTCTCCGGAGGTACCGAATTTAGACGTATCCTTCGCTGCCTTCGATTTCCCACAATCCTGTGCGTCATATAGGCTATATAAATAAAAATATTCTGGTGAAATTAGACTTGTTACTTTATATAATAGATGAGATCTTGACCATGATAAACTTTATGAATCGTAATAGTTTAAAAAGCATAATAAATAATATTGTTTGTAATAATAGTAATTAATAAATATAGCTGCAAGCAGCAATTGCGGGGCCAAGCACAACAGAGGCAGAATGAGGAGCTAAGCATGCAAGGAGCAACAGACCGACTGTAACAATGAGTAACTAAAGTCATTTTAGGATGATATCAGTTGAAATGGCTGAAAAATCATAAATACAACCAATAACATAATTTAATGGCTTATCACTTTTGACCAATAAGTGGTGCTGTTTTCAAACTGATGTGATGTGTTCCGTGTGAGGTCACAATGACACACACAAATTTTGGTGTCATTATGCCAAAGCTTTACAGAGATACAGCCTCAGAATCATTTTGGCATCAAGCCTAAAATCTGTAGTGGCGCTGTACGAAAATGGTTTACTCTATCAACACGAAATCCATAACTTTGAGTCAGGACAGTCCGAAGATGATCTGACTCAATTTTGGTGAAAATCCGATCAGCGGTCTAGGAGGAGTACGAACAAGTAGGTTTTGTACATTAATCAAAATGGCGGAAAGGAAGTTCGGCCAAATATGGTATAATTGGTATGTATGTTGTCAGCATGACCCAAGGAATATTTTGAGACCGGTTTTATTACATTAGGCTAATGCAATCACAAGTTATTAGCATTTTTGGAAATTTCATTGTTAATGTTTAATGAATGGTGTATTACTTCTGACCAATAGGTGGCACTGTTACCAAATTGATATGGCGTGGTCAGTGTGAGGTGACAATGGCACGTATGAAACTTGGTGTCAATATTTCAAAGGTTTGCAGAGATACAGCCTCAGATGTAGTTTGGCATCTTTCCAGCAAATTCGTTGATGCGTTAAACGAAAACCGTTTCGTATATCGACATGAAATCCAACTTTTTGTCAGCAAGGTCTGAAGATGATCTGAGTCAAATTTGGTGAAGATCGGACTAATGGTCTAGGAGGAGTTCGAAAAAGTAGGTTTTCAACATGAATCAAAATGGCGGACAGGAAGTTCGGCCAAAATTGGCAAAATTGGTATCGGTGTTCTCAGCATGACCGAAGGAATCTATCAAAATCAGTTTTATTTCAATAGGCTAATGTACGCAAAAGTTATTAGCATTTTTCGAAATTTTGTTATAACTTTTGACCACAAGGTGGCGCTGGCCCAAAAAATTTTATGTACATTCAGGGCATGGTGCCGAACATTTTTGTAATTAATGTCGAAACGATACGCTAATCTGTTCTCAAGATACAGCATTTTAAAGCTAAATTCAAAATGGCCGACACCCAAAATGGCTGACATGGGAAAATTGGATATGGTTCGACTCGGTATGACACACCGAATCTAAAGAGACCAGTTTTGTGATTTTTGGACAAATCATTCAGACGTTATAAAGAAAAATAGCCATTTTTCGTATCTCCTGACCACTAGGGGGGCACTGCACCGAAACACTGCAGTTAGCCTCAGGTCATGCTTGTTATAACACACACCAAGTTTGGTGTCAATATGCCAAACTGTTACAGAGATATAGCCTCACATTGATTTTTGCTAGCTTTTCGTAGAATTCTTTCACGTGTTATTCGTGAACGGCTGGACGAATCGACTTGAATTCCATAACTTTTTGCCAGCGTGGTCTGAAGATGATCTGGATCAATTTTTGTGACAATCGGTGCAACGGCCTAGGACGAGTTTGAAAAAGTAGGTTTTACGAACAATTGAGAATAGCGAAAAAACTAAACCTTACGATTTTTGAATTTTGGTGTCCATTCGACTCGGCATAAGCCAAGGAATCAGAGGAAAAAGAAAAGAATTTTTGTTGTGTGGCTTACAGTTCAAACGTTATTAGCATAAATCTTTTGAAAGTTTGGACAAGTGGTGGCGCTAGAGAGTTTGAGTTAGAGACTCCAAACTTGCTATGGTTAATGTTGGGACTGTCCTCTATCAGTGTGCAAAATTATACAACTTTCCCGCAAGCGGTTCTATGGGCTGCCATAGACTTGCGGCGGAAGAGGAAGAATAATAACGCCAACGGATACAATAGGTGCCACCGCACCTTCGGTGCTTATTTACAATATACTACCAATAATAACGAAACAGCCACTAATAACAACAACCTGTTCTGCAATATTACTTGCATCAGTGCTTTTATTATTTTTTTACGCAAAAAAGTAGCTGCCATTCTCAGTCGTCTTCTCCAACGCACAGACCTTCGGTGGGTAATGACATTGAGGTCTTTATGTATTATTAAAGCATTTATACATAACTGTATAAGATCGTTTTTCTCCAAAATCTACAACTTAACCGTTAGGTAACCTAGCAACGGCGTCACGTTCCACTGCCTCTGAAGTCTGTCCGAAACTGTTCCCGGAGTTGCCTTCGCAGCCTTTGAAGTCATTGCCTGAGAAGGCAGCGAGGCAGCAAGCCAGCTGACTAGGCTTTCGGACGCAGCCAACATCTCCACCCTGTCGTATCAATATATACAGAACATTAAAATGTTTAGATTTGAATAGTATTATTCTAATAGACAGACAATTTTTCCCTCCAGGTGCCTTTTTTCAGCAAACCCATATGAATGACCCACAGACACCTATTGTTCAATTTCAGAAGACATGGATTTATCAACTTGGGTCGTATGGATTACCACCGTGTTCACTTTGTGTGGTTTTTGAAGCATCGCTTTTCATTTTTGGTTGGAGTATGAGAGAAAACACAGCCAATTCAACTACTAATATAATACAAAATGTTCGATATTTACTAAATAAATGCCTCTAATGTTTGATTTTAACTTAAATATATGCAAGCATGAGCAGACGAATGTTTCACCAATTCAACCATGAGACTCAGACACTTACGCATGAATATTTTTTACCCTGTAATCAAATGTGTTAGCACTGACATCTAGTTAAGTATAGGAACTGAAGAGGGTGACATTTAATAATCAGTCTTCATTTTGAAAAGAAAAGTATGCTGTGACCACCTTTTTAACAGACAACGACAAACCGAGACACAACATCTGCAGACACACTTAGTTTTTGACAGACAAATGATGAAGGCGTATAATTTGCAACTTTGACAGCGAACACCAACAAGGTCATTCCATTTCCAAATACACTCCAAGAGTGTGGAAAAGCACTCAAGACAAAATTTGGGGCAGTAGGCCAGAGGGGTTCTTGAGTGTATCTAATACCCTCTCAAACAATGCACGCCTGTTGATCCAGCCCTCTGCCGAGCAGTAAGAGGGAACTAAAACAAGGCTCGCACTTAATCTGCCACACTGCTGCCCAGTGACCCAATATGTGATGCTATATTGAGCCCAGCCATAAACAGCCACTGGGCTAACAAGAAGACTCATAAATTAACAATAAACTGACTCTGGCTGAGCATGATGCTATAGCCCCTAAGGCTCTGGAAAAACAGCATGAGTGAGAAAGAGATAGCAGGAATTTTACTGACAGAAAGAAGGATGTTGCGCTTACCAGGTGGGCGATTAACAGAAATTTTAAGTGGCGCCTTGGCAGTTGTTTTAGCTACACGATAACAAACACTTACAGAAAGACACCTATAAAACAAACGCTGACAAAAATAGACCCTGCAGAGTTTGACTGTGGTCCAAACTAACTAGACTAACTGTACAAGGAGATGTTGAATAACTTTTACTAACTTGCCAATGGTTGTGACCACCCATTCATATTTCTTACTAGCAATTAAACTGTATTTCAATCTATTTTTATTACAATATACACTACCAGTCAAAAATTTTTGAAGAAGTCTTCTGCTCACCAAGCCTGCATTTATTTGTTCGAAAGTACAGCAAAAACAGTAAAATTTTTAAATATTTGTACTATTTAAAAAACTTTTTCTATTCTAATATATTTTTTTTTAATGCCATTTATTCCTGTGATTTCAAAGCTGAATTTTAACAGAATTTCTCCAGTCACGTGATCCTTCAGAAATCACTCTAATATGCTGATTTGCTGCTCAAAAACATTAACTATTATTATTATGTTGAAAACAGCTGAGTAGAATTTTTTCAGGTTTCTTTAATGAATAGAAAGTTCAGAAGAACAGCATTTATCTGAAATATAACTATTTTGTAACATTAGAAATTTCTTTATCATCATTTTTGATCAATTTAAAGCATCCTTGCTAATTGAAAGTATTAATTTCTATAATTTCTTTCAAAAAAACTGACTCCAAGCTTTCAAATGGTAGTGTATAATGTTACAAAAGCTTTTTATTTCAGATAAATGCTGATCTTTGGATCTTTATATTCATTAAAGAATCCTGAAAAAATGTACTAAACTGTTTTAAATATTGATAATAATAACAATAAATGTTTTTGAACAGCAAATCAGCATATTAGAATGATTTCTGAAGGATCACTGAAAGACTGGATTAATAATGCTGAAAATTTTGCTTTGATCACAGGAATAAATTACATTTTAAATTATATTCAGATAGAAAATAGTACAAATATTTCACAATATTACTGTTTTTGCTGTATTTTGGATCAAATAAATTCAGGCTTGGTAAGCAGAAGAGACTTGGTCAAATCTGAACAGGACCACATGCATATTAGCTTGCTGTCAAATTCCTTAACTCAAATTTGCTGCACAACTGCATAAAGTCTTTCTTTCTCTGTCCCTCTGTTTAATCTAGGAAAAGAATATTCATATATTACACCACAATGATGCAAAACTGAATGATTTTCGACCCACAGAGCACTAAAAGGGTTGGCACGGGGCCCGACAGATGCAGTGATGAAGAGCTATGTGTTCGAGACACGGCTGTCTGGCAGCAGCTGAAACAAGGAGCTCATTTCAGTATAGACGAGCTGCGTCTCGAGGGTCAGTGGGCCACATTTTCTCCTCATATCAAATGACATCATTCTAGAAGGAGGGCAAGGGAGGGGGGAGAGAGAAAGATGAAATAGGGACATCACAAACAGACAGAGAATGATTGGAAAGGGTGAAAAGAGGAGAGGAGACGGGCTTGACGGGGAGGATGATGTAATTGAGGGCATTGCCTTGGCCATCGCCATGATGGAGGGGCTTTTATTGCCCTGTGCAAGAGCGTTTAAGAGGCTAAAAGCCTGTCCGAGCACTCTGCCCTCTAACTGACAGCAAGTCAGCCTCCCAGAGGGGTCGTCTGAAAGTCAAACAAACCAATGCATGTACAAGAAAATAAACCAGAGAAGCAAGAGAATGCAGAAAGCATGCATTAAACATAAAAATCAGTATTAAACACTTACTTTACCGTAAAAAGACTATATTAAATTTAATCAGCTAATTTCTGAGGTGCCTAAATTATTAACATGATCAAATCTTTCTGTTGTCTGATTGATAGTTCATACTTTTTAGCAAGTATCAATCAAGTATCTATCAATTATCACTCCATTGCATTTCATTATAAAGCTGAGGTCAAAAGTTTACATACACTTTCAGAATCTGCAAAATGTTTTTTTAAACCAAAATAAGAGAGAGCATACAAAATGCTTGTTATTTTTTAGTACTGATGTGAATAAGATATTTAACATATAAGATATTTACATATAGTCCACACAAGAAAATAATAGTTGAATTTATAAAAACTGCCTGCTGTTCTTCAGAAAAATTCTTCAGGTCCCACAAATTCTTCATTTTTTAACCTTTTTCATCAATGACTGTTTAAGAGCCGGGAGGTGAAAAATTTTTGAATTTGAAGATCAGGGTTAATTTAACTTATTTTGTCTTCTGGGAAACATGTAAGTATCTTCTGTAGCTTCTGAGGGGCAATACCAACTGAAAAAGATATGATATTTAGGCAAAACAGGAAAAACTGTACACATCTTCATTCTTTTCAAAAGTTTACACCCCCAGCTCTTAATGCATCGTTTCCCTTTTAAAGCATCAGTGAGTGTTTGAACCTTCTGTCAAAATCAGACAGTCATTGTTGGAAAGAGTTAAAATAACAAGGGTTCAAAAAACACAGCTGTGGATCATTCAGGTAACAACACATTATTAAGAATCAAGTGTATGTAAACTTTTGAACAGGGTCATTTTGATAAATTCAACTATTATTTTCTCTTGTGGACTATATAAACGGCTTTTATGTGAAATATCTTATTAAAAGCAATTAACATTTTGCAGATTCTGCAAGGTGTATGTAAACTTTTGACCTCAACTGTACGTTTTGTAAAAGTCTGATGTATCTCATATAATACTCCACAAAAAACACCTATGCAAACCCTTTATTTTAATATTTTGTCTAAAAGTAAAAAAAAAAAATAGACTTTCCTGACTATTATTTCAGGTTTTACAGGGTTAACAAACATTCCTTGACTTATTGTGAATGATTTGTAGGTGCACAAATGTTTGTCTTTGTAATATTTCATCAAAACAAGTCAAACCGCCAACCGCCTGACTCAAATTTTCTACCTGACACCCATTTTTACACTCCAATCAACTCCAGATGGTAAAATCAAGTCCTGCTCTAAATAATCTCTATTTGATTCAAATAAGCTCTGACACTATAAAAGCAAAATGGTTGTGAGTGACATTTCAGGTCGACTTTAAATAAATCACCACTAGTAACCTAATAATCCCCTGATGACACAGACCAGCATTTTGACTGAAACTATTAGGGAGGACATGGCCTCAGACCCCAGACTAATGTTTCCTCTGAGATCTGTCAGCCTTCTGGAGAGAGAAAACAGACAGAAATACAAGAGGGATAGAGTGAAAGAAACTTCACTTGCGGGTCAGCAGACATTGGGTGCCAAAGAGAACGAGGACTCTAGAGAGTCAGCTGGGTTGTGGGGTTCCCTCCTACTTCAGAAAACTTGAGCCCTAAATAATATCTCACCACTGACCTTCAAGGCATACTACCCCAGTCTCGCCACCCTCAGAAAACCTGAATCAGCACTGCCCTGCTTGGATCTAAACCCAATCACCTCCTCTGGGTCCATGAGGGCAAACATTCATTAGAATAAAAGCCTGGAGACTCCGCCAACACATACACACACAAAAGCTTTCTCCTTCAGACTGTGATGGATCTATCCTGGATGATGGCCACTGACTACAGATGCCTGGAGATTCACAGCTGCTTTTTGATATTCTATGCATGAGTGCTCACTTTTTAAATGGAGCAAACAAGACATTCAACTAAACAAGAAGGCAGAAAGCACAGAGATTCAACTTCATGCTGTTGTTGCAGAAAATCTTTAACATTTACATCACTGACAGCCAAACCATTCCCTTGAAATCAACCATACTGCAGCTAGAAAATCCTTACAAGGCTAAGAAATGTGTTAAATAAGCAGTATATTTTGTGTATTTCATGTAACATTTTAGCTAAAAGTGCTTTAATACAGACATGAGTTGATAAGCACATAAACAAAGACAGTCAACAAAGCTAACTGGCTTTAACTGTTAAGATTTACCAGTTCAAACTGTAAATGAATATACATGAGAGCTCAGTGGCAGTTTAATGTGAGAGAAGCTGAAATTTCTGCTCTAATTTCCTGTACTCAAAATCATCCATCAAGAAACCTTATTAGCATGGATTGTTTTTCTCACTGAGTGACCCATGGGTGTACATGGAGGTTAAAGAAGCCTTTCAGAACTAGGAATGACTCCCAAACACACCAAAGACAGAAAATATCTCTAATTAATGACAGACTTGACCCTAATTAGTATTAACCCGAGCCTTTGTACAGAGATGGATATCTTTAAAGCCACTTCCCTTGCTTTTATCTTGTCGCGCAATTATTAAAATTATCCAAACAAGAAATTGAGCTTGTATTACTATTCAGTGCTTGGACATGAATGCAGGAATGAGCGTGGTATAGCTAACACTGCATTGATTTTGCAACAGCCTTAATTAATAAACAGTCTACATGAAAGAAAATCTTACTAGTGCTGAAACCCCCCGGCATTCAAAAATAGCTGCGCTGAGACACCAAAAGAAGAAATTTGTCATATCAGTGCTACTCAAGTAGGAAGTAAGCTTATGAAGTAAGCTAATGGGTGAGACTTTCGGTTCTATAGAAAACCTGTATGTAGGAAATAATGAAAAGAATAATAGTGCTATAAATAGTGCTATAATAGTGCTAGTGTTATAATAGTGCAGTAAATGGTAACATTTTTTGCACTACAAACCAGTACATGCACATTTAAGATAATACAAAAAAATTAGGACTGGCATGATTCTTCGATTAAATTCAAGTAGTCGATTATGAGTACGATTAAAGGAGAAGTCCACTTCCAGAACAACAATTTACAAATAATTTACTCACCCCTTTGTCATCCAAGATGTTCATGTCTTTCTTTCTTCAGTCGTAAAGAAATTATGTTTTTTGAGGAAAACATTTAAGCATTTTTCTTCATATAATGGACTGCTATGGTGCCCCGATTTTGAACTTCCAAAATGTAGTTTAAATGCGGCTTCAAACGATCCTAAATGTGGTTGTAAACCCCAGCCGAGGAAGAAGGGTCTTATCTAGCGAAACAATCGGTTATTTTCATTAAAAAATATATATACTTTTTAATGCCAAACGCTCGTCCTGTCTTACTCTGCTTGGACTGTTTTTGTTCCGGTTCATGACAGTTTGGGTATGTCAAAAAAAGTCCCATCTCATGTTCTCCCTCAACTTCAAAATCGTCCTATATTGCTGTTTTACCTTTTTTGTTAAAGGTGTTTGATCATCTTTGCATGTTCATGTTGCAAAGACTGGGTCGGTACTTCTGCAGCAATGTAAGATGATTTTGAAATAATTTTTGAAGTTGAGGGAGAAAATACGATTGGAGTTTTTCGACATACCCTAACTGTCTTGAGCCAGAATACACAGAGTTCATGGAGAGAAAGGCAAGACGAGCTTTTGAGATTAAAAAGTATTTAAATTGTATTCTTTTTAATGAAAATAACCGATCGTTTCGCTAGATAAGACCCTTCTTCCTCGGCTGGGATCGTTTACAACCGCATTTGGGATCGTTTGAAGCCGCATTTAAACTGCATTTTGGAAGTTCAAAATCGGGGCACCATATCAGTCCATTATATGAAGAAAAATGCAGAAATGTTTTCCTCAAAAAACATAATTTCTTTACGACTGAAGAAAGAAAGACATGAACATCTTGGATGACAAGGGGGTGAGTACATTATATGTGAATCTTTGTTTTGGAAGTGGACTTCTCCTTTAACTGGCAAACAATCCATGAAAAGCATTTTTAGACCATTTTCTTATGCTGCACCATTTACAGCTTTCACAAGCTATTGTGAATTCACAAAGGCTGCGATTCAGTTCAATAAATGCGTCATTATCTTTCTAAATCGCGACTTCAAAATAAAAGTTTGAACCCTTGCTCTGAGTTTGCATGTTTTGATGTCCACATGTTCTTGTTCAAGAAATGACACTGACTGTCTCATTTCTATCATAAAAAGCTAAATATTAAAAATTAAGTACACATTTGAATTAAATGTTGTTTAGTCAGTATTAAACAAGGCCCTCTGCAGGCATTTGATATAATATATAATGTACATAAGTTAATTATATTGTGTTATTACATTATATATTTTAACTGTTTTGCTCAATAAAACTATATGATTACATGCTTTTTAGATTTTATTTGAAACAAATGAAGAGTTCAGATGCCTCTAAATCCGTCTGACATTTTCCTTTAAAATACGCATTTTTATTAGGCTCCTATGAATAGGTTTCTATGTAAGTACCTGCACTTCTAATTGAGCTGAGGCTGGGATTTAGTGAGTTTGAAGTAAAAGTATTTGATGGATGTATACTATGTGTCAAAAGCATTCACTCAGTATCATTATCTCATTTTTGACCGAGGTGGCTTTTAGCTGGTTTTGCATCTGAACTCTTCAATATTTATTGCCTCATTCCTATTATATATGTATACGTAAGTCATTTTAAAGTCTATTGTTTGCTTAGGTTTGTTTTTATTACCACCAAAAAAAATTATCTGATTACTTGGTTAATTGTCAGAATAACTGACTGATTACTCGATTACCAAAATAATCATTAGCGACAGCCCTAATTAAAATAACATGGTAAGACCAATTTGCAATATAAAGCAGCAAAACTTGCTGGACGCAGATGAGGCCAGAAGCCAAACCCATATATTTTCAAAAGGCGCACCCACTTTTGTGTGAAGGAAAAAGGTGGATAACCTAGAAATTAGTTAGCATTAAATTAGCATTTTAGCATTTCTGGTTCCACTATTCTTAGGTCAGTAGGGTTTTTGATCTGGTTTTTGGATAAATGTCTGAAATAAGGTCTGTGTTTAACACAATATTTTCACATTTTATTCTACAACATAAAATACATTAGCAATATCCACAGATTTTTTTTAGCTTTTAATTGTTTTAAAAAAAAAGGCAGTTACCAACAAGTGGCTAATGGCATTAGGTGGTTGGCGTCATTAAACGTCATCATGATAAACAGGTAAACTCATCTACTTACTTGTCAGTTTTACAGCCTCACCATGTTTACAATCACACTCTTGCAAACTATTCTAATGCAAACCTTCAGGGAAAATGTTTTTGTAGTTTGTTCATTGCCAATATTTATCTTTTTATTACTGCCGACTACATTAAGTTGAACAAAATGTGAAAGAATCATACATTTTTGTTAGTCACGAAAGCTTATTTCCTGCATTAATCCAAAAGCTGCCCTTATATAAACTAACCATGGTTTTATTATAATAAAACATGTTTTTTTTCATATTGACTATCATTTGTATAACCACAGTTTTACCACAAATACCATTTTACCAAAATGTTAAACTGTGGTTAGTGTAGTAAAACTATGGTTAATTTGTGGTTACCTAAAGGTTTAACTATATGGGTTTTTTTTTTTTTTGGTTTTATTTGTCATAAAACCATGGTTCATATTTATAATTTTCATTTTTTTTATAAAAAAAAAAAAAAAAACTTCATCACCGCACCACTCAACCACAACAGAACTCCTACGATATTATGGACATTATCTACTGATGCTAATTTTCAAAACACTGCCTGTTGGTCAGTCACCATGACTTCTTAACAATTTGACATTGCATCATATTGGAATCCAATAACAACTTGTATCTCTAAATTAGGATGTTTCTCAATACTATGTGTAAAACATAACTAAGTTCTTGCGAATTATCAACCACATCCTTCTCAAAAATAAACTGACAAAATGTAGTGCTCATGAAACAATGCTAACTGTTTTCATCACTCCAGAGTTGCATCTGTGACAAATGCCCACAGCAGGGTGTCGTCCCCTGGGCTTATCTCAGCCAGACACCATGGAGTCGTGTTCTGGATGGATCTTCAGTTGGTAGCCTATGGCTTTTCCATCTGCTCTGATTTCCAGATAGTACCTTTACTATTGTGACAGCACTTAGACCAGGGTAGGGTTGCAACAGCCGTTCACAAGTTCTTACTTAAATGGAACATAAAGTCCACACTACAGGCTTAGTAACTACTAGCTAGTACTCTGTACTTTATTAGGTTTCACAATTTGTTCTTAAGGGTTCCTCAAAGAACTGAAGACTTTAGGACCCACAGAAAACCTGTCATGGAGCTGAGATTCAACTTGGTGCAATGCAAAAACATAATAAGTTGTAACTTGGTGCCCTTTTACGTCAAAACTAGGCACAGCTGGTGCAACCGGCCCTAGGAGAGGAATCTGCTGTTTGCAGCCTGGCTTTCCTGAGGCAACCAACCCAGTTTTTACAAAAAAGTTCTGTCACTTGCCTTTTAATGCCAGTAATACAACCTGATTTATTCTGTTATCAACCTGTTATCATGTCCACTGATTAACTTACTCCCTAATGGCAATGTGCTCCAGGGGAAGGCAGTAAACCATATGACACGCTCCGCTTCCTGTGTCCTGGAGCAGGTGTATCAAATGTCACTCCCATATGGATTAATACTCGTGCGCTGCAAACGCTCTCCATCAACACATGCACATCTGCTTGTGCCAAAATGAAAAGGAAAACCACATAGATGTGTATTTTTGGCACAACGCTATGAACAGCATTTCATTGCGAATATATCACGACACCTCTAGTCAGTAAGTGATATGCGGCTACAGTGGAGTAAAGCTTTAGAGTGAATGGAGATGGTTATTTATAAGACTACACGCACAAACTCACTCATTTCTCTGGAGTTGTAGAATCAGATCTTCTCCTCCCACAGTAATTTTGACCTCTGCCTCAGATGGATGCTGGGAAGGTAAATCAATTAGGTTAGAATAGAATTACCCAATAAATTCCATTATGCAAAAACGGTGGTAGATACATGATAGTGTTAGAAAATATAATGAATGAGGAAAGTAGGTATTATATAGGTATTATATACAGTAGGGTCCAAAAAACATGAGAACATACTTATTATTTCCATAATACATCAACAAAAATACACTGGAAGTTTTAAGAATTCACATCAAATTTAGACTAAAAATATGCTAACAAAGAAAAAAGTTCTTAAGAATATTCTAATATTATTCTCTATAAGTCTAATATAAATCACTTGTCACAAAAGCAACCTTATAGTAAAGGTTAAATGTTTTTGCTTCTATATAAACACAAGATGATTTTTAGATTATTTTTTAATCATTCTGGACAACATACACAAAGCTGTGGAGTTTATAGCGATATACCAAATACTAGGACTTTTGAAACTCACTGAAATTGTTATGATGAATAACTAAATTTACTTATTTAGACGTTTGATTCACAAGCCATTTTGCGTCAAATTAAACCAGCAAATATGGAGTTCGACAGTTTAAAACACAGTGAACCCCTCATGCACTACTACTAGATAGATTCTCATTCTTAAAACAACACTACTTCCAGTCAGCATTACCTTAGTGCCCTCATGAGATCTTTTGTGTCTGGCTGGGCTGATCCACTGTGGATAAGTGATAAAGTGCTCCAGGTTGTCATGGATGCGAGATGAGTCTCTATGCCAACGTTCATCTAATAGTGTAAAAAATCAATCACGTGAGCAATAAATAATCAATCTGGCACCATTTATTGCCATCGTTCCAGCGCTCAGCATCTTCTATTCCACGCAGACTTCCACGAAACACAAGAACGCGCACCCGGTATTATTTTACAATGACTGTAATATAATAACACTCACCCGTATGTATGTCCTCGCCATGTGCAGTGCAAAAAGAGAGATGTAAACAACAACAAAAACATAACAATAAAAACAATCGGAACTGCACTGCGCCCGCGACCATGCAGCGATTCAAATGCACGCCCTGAAGCATCATAAAATGCAAAAAAATAAAAAATGCACGAAATAAACGAAGCGTGCACGATGAATTATTATCGATTATGAACAGCATTCATGATGAACAGCACCGGTTTTGTTGTGTGTCTGTGTTTGTCTGTAGAGCCCGACAGAGGCAGTGAGAGGAGCGCATCTTTACAGGGCTCTATCACTCTGATTCAAGCACCTCCCCTCCACCAGCCTGCCTCCACCATTCATAAAATCATCTATCTATCTATCTATCTGTCTATCTTATCTTACAAAAATTAACTATGGTTTTACTACCAATAAAACAAAAAAAAAAAAAAAAAACATTAAACCTATGGTTACTATTGTTAAACCATGGTAACCACAAATTAACCATGGTCTTGCTACACTATGGTATTCGTAGTAAAACTGTGGTTATGCAAATGGTAATCAATGCGCCAAAAACCATGGTTACTACACTTTTACTATAATAAAACCATGGTTACATTTGTAAGGGTATCTATCTATCTGTCTCTATAGTGATATACCTATCTATCTATCTATCTATCTATCTATCTATCTATCTATCTATCTATCTATCTGTCTGTCTGTCTGTCTGTCTGTCTGTCTGTCTCTATAGTGGTATGCCTATCTATCTATCTATCTATCTATCTATCTATCTATCTATCTATCTATCTATCTGTCTGTCTGTCTGTCTCTATAGTGGTATGCCTATCTATCTATCTATCTATCTATCTATCTATCTATCTATCTATCTATCTATCTGTCTGTCTGTCTGTCTGTCTCTATAGTGGTATGCCTATCTATCTATCTATCTATCTATCTATCTATCTATCTGTCTGTCTGTCTGTCTGTCTCTATAGTGGTATGCCTATCTATCTATCTATCTATCTGTCTATCTATCTATCTATCTATCTATCTGTCTGTCTGTCTGTCTGTCTCTATAGTGGTATGCCTATCTATCTATCTATCTATCTATCTATCTATCTATCTATCTATCTATCTATCTGTCTGTCTGTCTGTCTGTCTCTATAGTGGTATGCCTATCTATCTATCTATCTATCTATCTATCTATCTATCTATCTATCTATCTATCTGTCTGTCTGTCTGTCTCTATAGTGGTATGCCTATCTATCTATCTATCTATCTATCTATCTATCTATCTATCTCTATCGTGGTATATCTATCTATCTGTCTGTCTGTCTCTATAGTGGTATACCTATCTATCTGTCTGTCTGTCTCTATAGTGGTATGCCTATCTATCTATCTATCTTTCTATCTATCTATCTATCTGTCTGTCTGTGTGTCTCTATAGTGGTATGCAGTATCATATCTATCACCCAGTATCACCTATCTATCTATCGATCTATCTATCTATCTATCTGTCTGTCTCTATAGTGGTATGCCTATCTATCTATCTATCTATCTATCTATCTATCTATCTATCTGTCTCTATAGTGGTATGCCTATCTATCTATCTATCTATCTATCTCTATAGTGGTATGCCTATCTATCTATCTATCTATCTATCTATCTATCTGTCTCTATAATGGTATGCCTAACTATCTATCTATCTATCTATCTATTGATCTGTCTGTCTCTATAATGGTATGCCTATCTATCTGTCTCTATAATGGTATGCCTATCTATCTATCTATCTGTATGTTTATCTGTTTGTCTCTATAGTGGTATATCTTTTTTTCTTTCTTTCTATCTATCTATATGTTTGTCTCTATAGTGGTATATCTATTTTTCTATCTGTCTCTTTAGTGGTATGTCTATCTATCTATCATTTATCTATATATCTCTAGTGGTACGTCTATCTATCTATGTTTGTCTCTCTGTCTCTTTAGAGGTATGTCTATCTATCTGTCTATCAAATTTACATTACCATGTTTTTACTAAAGTAATAGATTCCTACAATACAAATGCATTATTAATGATGAATTATGATGATTAATTAAATGTAAAATCACCTGAATTAGTAAATGTCCTAAGTCTTCAATGGCATGTACAGTTGTTACAGTCACAACATGCCGCTGTACAGCACTCACTGTAATAATTTAAGCACAAAATGAGGTCAGGGATACCTGATATAACCTGAAATAAAACACTTTGGCACTAAAATAACTAGCACAGAGTGTAGCACAATTCATTAAAACTAAAAGAAACAAAAAGATTTCTAGTAGCAGCCTGCATGCTGAGCTATGATACTGACCTTTGCTAAATATTAGTGGTAAAAATATCATGTTCATGCTTGGTCTTGAAAGGCATTTACAGTTGTTACAGTGACAGCGTACATTCACTGTTATAATTTAAGCACGAAACGAGGTCAGGGATACCATATTACACACTACACACAACATTGTGTGTAATAATATACACCTTGGCTTCAAAACAGCCACCACAGAGAGTAGTGTAGAGGGAAGATGTGTGTCCTTGCAGTGATTCATTAAAATCAGTAGCATAGATAAGGAGATAGACAGACTTCATGATCAGACTACATGCTGTGTGAGCAAGACTTCTGTGACTTCATCTAATTGCATCCAACATCAAAGTACAGGAAGACCCACATGAGCACACACTACATCCTCTAGGATGTTCATATCTGTCTAAGCTTTGATGTCACAATTTTTTTAAGCAAAAATCTGGGTTACAGCAAGACACTTGCAATGAAAGTGAATTGGGGGCCAATTTGCAACATTAGATTTCTTACTTAAAAGTATAGTTATATTCTGCTATTAAAAATATTTTTGTGGTAATCAACATTATTGAACAAATGCTGTGGATTGAGCTCAACTTAAACAGCTGTTCAAACAATGCAAAAGTTTTAAAGGTAATTTTAATTGTGCTTTTATGCAATTGTAAAATTCACATTTTTGCTTTTAAACCAACCAAAAATTGTTCTTATTCACTTCCATTCTAAGTGCCTCACTAAAACTTTGGGGGCACAGTTAAAATAATTGTTGTAATCAACATTATGCCACAAATGCTGTGGATTGAGTTTAACCCAGAATATTTAATTATTTAATTCTCATTTCATTAAATGTGCCCTATACAGAAAATGTAATGACACTAAAATTTGTCTGGAGAAATACTGACTTTTAAAGTCATCACTACACTGAGAGGAAACAGTGAGGGGTGAGGTAAAACAGATGCTCATCCCTGCAGGAGAGAATAAGATCCCTGTGTCATTCCTTTTTTCCACTAGGAATCTTAGGGGGGAAGAATAACATGGCAACATCCCCCTTCATTTACCTTCTTTTCCTCCAAAAAAAGACAATTATATATAAAACACAAAGTTTTTTTTATTATTAAATACCAAAGGGAAAAATGAACTAGCATTTGGTCTGGTAGTCTTTTAACCATGTGATCAACACTGGTCGCTTTCCAGAATGTCTGGATGTTCTTCCCAGAACTGATCTCCAATGATATCACAGGAATGACTTGTGACCTTCTTTCTGGTCCGTGTTACAGTGACTTCTGTCTCTCCTTTATCTGGCCGCTTGATCTGTTTAGTTGTGGTTTCATTCACCTGAATGAAGGAATTTGAGAAATTAAAAATGAAAGATAATAGATCATTTAAAAAAATATGTTTTGCAGCTGCAGCTTACCTTTTCCCATATTAAAGTTGTGCCTTTTTTGTGCATTGGAGATTCATTATTGTAATTAATATTGAACTCGGAAAACAAGATCTCATTCTTATCCGCCGCTTGTGTTCCCTGTATATGGGAAAAATGATGCAACTTTATAGTTTCTTCATGTAAATGACACTACATTTATATAATGTGAACAGACAAAATAACTGAAATGAGATGTGTTTAATTAAACTAATATGGAAAAACAAGGCACAACAATTATGCATTATATTGTTAATTAAATACTGATTATGTTGCTGGCTAAATCTGTTAATTGGATAATATTCATAGAAGAGAGACAAAACCTAGTCCACTTTTAAATACTGCCATGTTTATATTATTTTGGATAGCAATCTTCTTTGTGGCTTTGTGCCATTAGTGACAAGCATTTTCCAAATCTATATAATATAATATTCTATATAAGAAAACAACTCAGAAAAAACATAAAAATACTCAGTTAAATCATACACTGAGTCTCTCCTCAGCTTGCGTTGTGGTCAGTCCACCTTTCTGCACCAGCGTCCAAAACGTAGTGTTGTATAAATTGTTAATATGACCTGAACAGAAATAACAAATGTGAAAATGAACAATTTTGAGATTCTGAAACAATTCTCAATCCACTGTCAAATTTTAATTAAGTCTGCATAGCTAAATGTTAATTTCTAGGACACCTAGAATGAAAAAATAATGGATTTCATATTTATGCACTACCAGTCGAAAGTTTTTGAACAGTATGATTTTTAATGTTTTTTAAAGCATCATTACTCCAGTTACATGATCCTTTAGAAATCATTCTAATATTCTGATTTGCTGCTCAAAAAAACATTTTTGTTGAAAACAGCCGAGTAGAATTTTTTCAGGTTTCTTTGATGAATAGATTTCTATAACATTTATAGATTTCTATACTCCAAGCTTTTGAATGCTATAATGCATAATGTTACAAAAGCTTTTTACTTCAGGTAATTGCTGATCTTACTATTCATTCAAAGAATCCTGAAAAAAATGACTCAACTGTTTTGAATATTGATAATAATAAAAATGTTTCTTGAACAGCAAATCAGCATATTAGAATGATTTCTGAAGTGACACTGAAGACTAATGATTTCTGAAGTGACACTGAACTAATGATGCTGAAAATATAGCTTTGATCACAGGAATAAATTACATTTTTAAATATATTCAAATAGAGAAGAGTTATTTTAAATAGTACAAATATTTCACAATGTTACTGCTTTTTCTGTACTTTGGATCAAATAAATGCAGGCTTGGTAAGATGTTTTAAAAAAAAAAAAGAAAATCTTCCTGTTCAAAAACTTTTGTCTGGTAGTATATTTTAATGCATAATCAAAATACAATTTATTTATGTAATGAACATTTATCACATGCATTAATGCTCCATCACAAGCAAACATGTTAATATCACCATATTAACAACCACAGGGTTGTCGTGAAAAAAGTACAATCACAATACATTTTTCAGAAAAAAATTGCTCTATTTCATTCTAATACATTCTACATTTTAGCACTAAATATGCTACAACATTCACTTACAATCTGCCTGTCTCCAGCTTAGGTAGTCTCTTAGGTTATGGTTGCTCGGATATAGAACCACCCTTCCATCAAAGCTGGGAGGGTACAGCAACGGCTGCTCCCCAAAATACTCCTTCCAGTAGTAAACAAAGCTAGAGGAAAACTGCGAAGTCACATGGGTCATCAGTTTACTGTAGAGAGAAAGGAAAACACTTTTTGGGTAATTTTCCTAGACAGCATAACCCTGGAAAACCATCCTCCAACTGCAGTGTTTTGAAATGTTCTGTCATTGTACCTGGCTCTTCTTTTAAACCAAGTGGTTGATCTTTTGAACACAAAGCTGAACTCATCACTCTGTCCATAGGCTATAGTGATGTCCTCCAGCTCCTCCATGACCGAACGGGCACTGCGGCTCATCAAACCCAGAGCTCGGTTATCATTTGGTTTCATGAAGTTATGCTGCTCAGAAAACCTGCAATTGTAAATACCATGTTGAAAGTCACTTCACTCATCACTCATTTTCTACCCACCATGAAATTGTACACACATAAGACACAGTGTTAGTGCTGCAACAGCATGTTACACTGTACAAAAACACTTACTTGTGGAAATTGCGTCCATCTAGCCGAACCACAATGTAACAGTTTCTCAAACATGTGTCGTCGAGCTCAAAGTTCCTCACGTATTCAAATTTGCTTTTGGCCATGACAGACGAAGTGCTGAATTTAAGACTTAAGAGTGTCTTGTGCTCTGTAAGCCCTCGAAAGTTAACCAATAACAGTCTCAGCATAAGGATATCAGGACAAAGAGTTATTTATTATGTTTAACCTAAATCATGCTGTTGGTTCAGAATATTTGTGAGGCGTAACTGGTTAGCTCTCATCCAGAAAGCGCAGCGTCATGAATTAAATGTTAATATTCACGTCCCAGGAAGAACCTCAACGAGTGATTATCTTAAAACGCGTTTTATTTTTAAACATTTACCATTATACTGTTCACAAAATATTATTTCTTAACCGGAAGTATGTGGTGTCAAAACTCACATGTGCGTAAGCGGTCATTGTATTGGTACGTCACCCAATACAGTCCCTCGGATACAGTTCTGGAAATTGTGTTCCGCAGCACAGTCGACAAAACATCAGCAGTTTTTTTAATAAAACCAGGTGTTTCGTTGACAATTTTTATGGGAAATGAGAAAAGATCGTGCAGAATAGTATGCCTAGTTGTGTCCACTGTTGTTGTTTTTTAGTCCCAATGATAAATACAGTTGAGGTCAAAAGTTTACATACACCTTGCAAAATCTGCAAAATGTTAATAAGACGGATCATACAAAATGCAAGCTAATTTTTAATTGTAGTACTGACCTAAATATAACATATTTCACATATTTCACATAAAGGATGTTTACATATAGTCCACAAGAGAAAAAAAGTAAGTTGAATTTATAAAAATGACCTGTTCAAAAGTTTATGTACACTTGATTCTTAATAGTGTGTTTTTATCTGAATGATCCACAGCATTTTTTATTTTTTTTAGTGATAGTTGTTCATGAGTCTCTTGTTTGTCCTGAACAGTTATGAATGAATGAATGAGCGCATTTATATAGCGCTTTCATTGTGTATTGCCATACACCCAAAGTGCTTTACAATCATATGGGGGGACCTCTTCTCAACCACCACCAGTGTGCAGCATCCACTTAGGTGATGTGATGGCAGCCACAGGACAATGGCAACAGTGTGCTCACCACACACCAGCTATAGGTGGAGAGGAGAGAGATAGAGCCAATTCAGTGAATGGAGATTATTAGGAGGCCATGATTGACAAAGGTCAGAGGAGGAAATTTGGCCAGGACACTGGGGATACACCCCTACTCTTTACGAGAAGTGCCATGGAGAGTCAGGTCGTCGGTTTAACGTCTCATTCGAACGACGGTGCTTTTTACAGCATAGTGTCCCCTTCACTATACTGTGGCATTAGGACCCACATAGACCACAGGGTGAGCACCCCCTGCTGGCCTCACTAACACCTCTTCCAACAGCAACCTAGTTTTCCAAGGAAGTCTCCCACCCAGGTACTGACCAAACTCAGCCCTACTTAGCTTCAGTGGGCAACCAGTCTTGGGCTGCACAAATTATTTTTCAGCATTTTTTTGTCTTTGATCTCTCAATGACTGTATGATTTTGAAATCCACATTTCACACTGAGGACAACGTAGGGACTCATATGCAACTATTAAGGTTCAAACACTCACAATTCAAATTTTTGAATTTGAAGATCAGCATTAATTTAACTTATTTTGTCTTCTGAGAAACATGTAAATATCTTCTGTAGCTTTTAAAAAAAGCAATACTAAATGAAAAAATATGATATTTAGGCAAAATAATAAAAATGTACACATCTTCATTCTATTCAAAAGTTTACACCCCTGGGTCTTAAAGCATTGTTTTTCCTTCTAGAGTATCAGTGAGCATTTGAACCTTCTGTAATAATTGCATATGAGTCCCTCAGTTGTCTTCAGTGTGAAAAGATGGATCTCAAAATCTTACAGTCATTGTTAGAAAGGGTTAAAGTATGCAAAAGATGCTGGAAAACTAAAGAATTTGTGGGACCTGAAGGATTTTTTTTTCTGAAGGACAGCAAGCATTTTAATTGTTCAGTACAAACAAGGGACTCATAAACAACTATCACTTAGAAAAAAAAAAAAAAAGCTGAGGATCATTCGGGTAACAACACAGTATTAAGAATCAAGTGTATGTAAACTTTTGAACGGGGTCATTTTTTAGATCCAGCTATTATTTTCTCTTGGGGACTATATGTAAATGCCTTTTATGTGAAATATCTTATTCAGGTCAGTACTAAATAAACAATAACATGCATTTTGTATGATGCCTCTTATTTTGGCACAGTGTATGTTAATTTTTTACCTCAGCTGTACTGTATGTTGTTAACGCACACTTACAAAAATTAACCATGGTTAATTTTATTATAAATAAAACAAAAAAAACAACAACAAAAAAAACATGGTTACTATAGTTAAACCATTGTAACCACAAATTAACCATGGTTTTGCTACACTAACTATAGTTTAACCATGGTATTTGTAGTAAACTGTAGTTATACAAATGGAAATCAATAGCTAGGCCAAAAATATGGTTACAAAGACAAAGTGAAACTAGTCAGACTTAAATTTGTTTGGCCAAGTATGTTTATTTTATTAGCAAAATAAAATGTAAAATCAAAGTATAAATAGTCTTCCTGCAGCTTACATTTCTATTTTTGTTCGATTTTTTAAAGCTATTTAGAAAAAAACAAGCTGTAACTCCAAAACTTCACTCCTAAAACATTGCACTCAAAGCAGTTCCTATGTGCACTTTAGAAATTTAAATTATATATAGTAAGAAATATAAAGATAAACAGGATAGTGTCAAAAAACCCAACTGACTTGATAGAAAATCAAACACTCTGCACTATTCACTCAAAGTCACCCAGCTGTAATAAAACTTACACATTTGTTGTAGTACTTGTTGTTTAGGTCTAGTGTTTTTGTAGGTGTTCACACATTTGCTGTTTATAGGTATACCGATGTCATTCTCTGGTGAGTATAGCAAACAACACTCTTAAACAAACATAGATATGAAAACCAAAGTGATGATATCACAAGGTCCTCCACCTCAGCAGCGGCCTTCTTTCACAATCAAAATGTCTGCATTAGTGTGCCTAAAAAACAAACACCCTTTCAGTGATTCAACATCCCAGCATCTATACCACAACACTTGCAACTAACAGCAAAATCCATACAGTAATGCTATTATCCTACACAAACAGAAGCAAATGAATGGACTCACATTCTCTGCACGCACAGGGTGCATTCATTGACGTATGTGATGCCATCATTACCACATACGGGAGAGTAGTTGAGAGGGCATGCTTGATTGACGCTCAAGCCTCCACATGCAGGCTGTCAAATTAAAAACACACATGTAATTCACAGATATGCATCACAGTTTATCTTCTGATACGTGTTTGTTCTGGGTTTTAGTGCATTGATGGACTTACCCTGCGGTAGAGTCTTGATTTATCCTCTGCACCTGAAAAAGTGGTACTGTTGGATTAATCTTATTGCAATAATTCTTTGTTAATTCCAAAAATAAATGAGAGTGACTTACCCACAGAGAGGATGAGGACCAGGCTCATCAGAACCACTGCTGTTCCAGTCATGATGATCAAATGAATGATCTCTGGAGAAATCTGTGTTTGTAAGTTCAGGCTTTACTTAGCAACTGGCTTCCAGCTTGTTTCTGAGTGTTGTATTGTTGATGACCAGCAACATATAGTTTGAAAGCGTGGAGGAGGAGGAGAGGTGCTGATATTTTGACGGCTGTCCGCCCCACCTACCCGCCGTCCCGCGTCAACAACACTGACAACAGAGCCTCTCTATTGTCTCTCTCTTTATTAAGGGATAAACATTCCAGTCTGTCCAAAAATTGCTGAGCACAATCCAAAATGCATTGGTCTGTATAATATCCCTCAAAACAGGTCTGGCTGGGAGGTGTGTCCCTGTTTATTGGCCTCAAAGTGAAATAAATAGAATTCCACTAAACATGGAATGCAGTTAACAGTAATTATGTAACGTAATGATTAACTACATAAGTTAGCAGGGAATATGGAACTGGAAAACACCTTTGACATAAAAATATTTATGTGTATCAAAACAAAACATCCTCTTGAAAATTTCTGAAATTAATATCATGTTTAATTCTTATGAAATGTGCAAAATGAAACTCCTGATTTTAACAGTGTTATAGAAGTTAAGTGAAAATCAAATATGGCACGGACCCAAAATAGAGAAATTCTGGCAAATTTAAACAAAAATAAATCAAGCAATTAAAGTGGCAAATAAAAATTTAAAGGTACTATATTATGCTTGACTTTTTAACTACAAAAATCTTGAGATTAATAACAATGACTGAATTACAGGCTATCTTTAAATAATTGAAATAATAAATTGAATAAATGTTGAATGTACAGAAATGTACAGGTCTGGAATGGTGAGTAAACAATGACAGAATTGTTACTTTTGTTGGACTATCCTTTTAACAGCTTAAATTAACTTTAATAAAAAAAACACAAAGCCATTGTATTGATACTTTTAAGATTTTTAAAGTGTGAGTTTTGGGGTTTGACAGCTGTGGCCACTGTGAACTGCTGATGTATAGAAAATAAAGAGAGTGTAAATTCTTCAGAATTTCATCTTTTGTGTTCAGCCAAAAAAATAAAATAAATAAATAATAATAAAAAAATAAAAAACTGTAAGAATATATTTTTTTTTAAAAATAAATAAATAAGAAATAAGAATAAAAATCAGGATACAGGTTTGGAATAACATGACCATGAAATAAATACACACAAAAAAAATATTTTTGAATTAAAACAAACAAACAACAACAACAACAAAAAAAAAAAACATTTATGCTTTTATTATTCAAGAATCTATTAAATAGATCTTTTTTTTTTTAAATATATGCTTTTGTACTGTTGTATTCATCAAAGAATTGTGGGGAAAATGTATCACTGTTACCACAAAATATTAAGCAGCACTGTTTTCAACACTAATAATAAGGCAATTCATTTTTGTCATGAGTTACAGGAGTACGAAAATTAATGGTTTTATTACAAATAAAACCAAAAAAGCATGGTTACTATAGTTAAACCATGGCAACCACAAATTAACCATGGTGTTGCTGCAATAACCATAGTTTAACCATGGTATCTGTAGTTAAACTAAATTCAAATGGTAATCAATGCGCCAAAAAACACATGGTTACTACATTTTTACTATAATGAAACCATGATTAATTTTCGAAAGAACATCGTAAAATATACAGACAACAGTTAGTTTAAACTGTAATATTATTTCACAATATAGCTTTTTTTAACTATGCTTTTGAGCAAATAAATGCTTCCTTGGTGAATATAAGAGACATTTCTAGCATTTTTAGGACAACCTGTTTCCATAATGTGCAAAGGATTTGTTTACGTTTGATCATCTATTTCTGTCTGCAGGAGAAACGAGCAAATATTTCAGGTATTAAGAGAATCAGAAGCTTACAACATATATTGACAAATTGTATCTTTATCTGTTTTTATTAAGAATTATAAATGTAATGCGTTAAAGGTTGCTAAATAAAAAAAAAAAAAGAAAAAAAGCCTACTGAATAAACTTAACATATTGCACAAGAGCTCCGCGAACTTGAACGATACTTTTCGGCTTCCGTACTGACTCTGAGTGAACTTCGTTCCGTTCAGAACTGCACGTCTCATCTGGCTTGTCAATCACGCTGCAGGTACAATTTAGATTTACGTTGAGTAAAATGATACAATTACGCGGTATTTTCCGGAACGCGTTACGTCACGCAGAACAATGTCTGTCTGTGAAAAGCCTATATACGGTGAGTTTAATCAACAGTCACTAGTTTTACACAGGGGGAAGTAGCTCACATTCATCATTGTAGGTTTTCCTTGCAAAACAAAGTTGATAATACTGAACTTTTGTGACTTTATAATGGCATTGAATTAAAAGACAAACGCCAGTTTTTTGGAGCTGTGTCAGAGGACGGACGCCCATTGTCTGTCATATGATCATGTAACTCCATTGTTACATTGTTTGTTAAGACCTTGGCAATGTCAGGAGTTACAAAAGCAAGTAATCATTGCAAAAGAGTTTAATAATTCATATAGACAGTCAAATAGATATGTTGGAGGCTCATATTCTTTATGCATATATTGATTTTATAGTGAGGTCCAAATGTCTGAGACTACTGGTAAAATGCTTATACTTTGCATTCTACAGCAAAAAATAATTACATATTATAAGCATTAGTTTCTGGTATGTCACTTTATGACAGCAGCACTTGAGCTGCTTAAACCCAAACAAACTAAACTTTTGTATAAAACTTGACCATGTTCAGCAGCATGTTGTAAATACGAAGAAAATCTGACCTTTTATGCAAAAGTCACATGGTTTTGCTTATTTGATTTAGTGACTTTGAAATAGTGCAAAAACGTAATGTCTTTCTTCTTACATTTCCATCTTTAAAGGTCCAAAAATGCATTTCCAATGCAGTCTGAGACTTTTTGACTCTTCTGTATTTATACCCAGTGTGTCTAGCTGTTCAGTTTTTAACATGTCCTTGCACAGAGTTAAGTAAAGAGTTGTCTTGTTTAAAAAAAAACATGAGATATGGGGACATAATTTGTAGACCTTTGAACTAAAGTGAGATTTGGTTGGTCTGAGCCTGTAGAATGTAAACATTTGAACAGTTTATCTTCAATATCAAATGTTAGCTTCAAGGGTTTTAAAACGTACTTTGGGTTTTGAATTGGGGGGGGTGCCTTAAAAACCTTAGGAATTTGAAATAAAAAATAAACATAAACAGAAAGCTGGAGCTGCTATTTCTATAATGTGTTAGTTTTGTCTCATAGCTAAAAATGTAACCCTGGACCACAAAACCAGCCATAAGGGTCAATTTTTTGACCTGAGATACAACTGTTTGAAAATCTGGAATCTGAGGGTGCAAAAAAAAAAAAAAAAAAAAAAATCAAAATATTGAGAAAATTTCCTTTAAAGTTGTCCAAATGAAGTTCTTAGCAATGCATATTACTAATCAAAAATTCAGTTTTAATATATGTACAGTAGGAAATTTACAAATTTTATGTTTACATAATATCCTAATGATTTTCAGCATAAAAGAAAAATCAATAAATTTGACTCATACAATGTATTGTTGGCTACTGCTACAAATATATCCATGCAGCTTATGAATGGTTTTGTGGTCCAGGGTCACACACAAATTCAAACAAGTGTAGAACTTCTCAGTTGAACAGTTCCACTAATAACCACATGGTGCCACTAGCAGTTTGTTTTACATTTCCTGAGCAGCCCAGGGCATCCATCTCCACTGGACCTCAGCAGCAGAACTCAACCTTTTATGAGTTCCGCACCTATTACATCCAGCCGCATCTCAACGCCGCCTTCCTCAAACTGACCAGTGAGAAGATCCATCTGCGGACAGCCCACTCAGAGCTCGTTGGTTATTGGAGTGTGGAATATGGGGGTCTTAATCAGGTTTTCCACATCTGGAAGTATGGTGAGAATGACTACTGAATTCTTAAACGTCTAATCCAGGGGTCACCAAACTTGTTCCTGGAGGGCCGGTGTCCTGCAGAGTTTCCCTCCAACTTTCCTCAACACACCTGTCTGGAAGTTTTAAGTATACCTAGTAAGACCTTGATTAGCTGGTTCAGGTGTGTTTGATTAGGGTTGGAGCTAAATCAGGGGTGTCAAACTCTGGTCCTGGAGGGCCGCAGCCCTGCAGAGTTTAGATGCAATCCTAATTAAACACACCTGATCCAACTAATCAAGTCCTTCAGGCTTAATTGAAAACTGCATACTATGTGTGTTGGAGCAAGGTTGGAACAAAACTCTGCAGGGCTGTGGTGCTCCAGGAACTGAGTTTGACACCCCTGAGCTAAACTCTGCAGGGACACCGGCCCTCCAGGACTGGGTCTGGTGACCCCTGGTCTAATCTGTGCTTTTAAAACTTTATAGGGTTTCATAACCAAGTAAAATGCAACGAATCATTGACATTTCTGACCTATGGAACCTGAAACTTTACTTCTAGGGGTTCGGTAGGTGTCCTATATTAGCTGGAACATCCTGCCTTATTACCACTTATTTAAAACCCTTGTACTGTGCTGAAAATTCTTTACCCCATCAAAAATGATCAGCTTTTAAAAATTGCTTGTAAATTCTCATTATGCTATATTATCAACAAATCTTGGTTTCAGGTTTTTGTCAACTTGTTTGCTCATAGGCCTCATTGATCTAAGCTTATGCAACTTGGTTTTTGAGTGGAAAAATAAGCGTTGTGGTTAATTTTGGCATTATTTGCTCAAAAACTGAACTCAAAAAAATTGACAAGCAGTTTTCTGTAGGCCGGTCATTTTTGACTGGGAACACCACAAGTGTTTAAAGGGGTCATCGGATGCTAAGTTCACTTTTACATGTTGTTTGAACATTAATGTGTGTTGGCAGTGTATGTACAAATCTACCCTATAATGATAAAAATCCATGCAGTGGTTTTTAATTAATCTGTAAAAATATCCCCTTTTTCAAATCGAGCCGTTCTTAGATGCCTGTCGTTGTGGCGTCACACGAACAGAGGCTGCTCCCACTATAGTTGATTGACATGAGCGTCTTACCTCAGATCAGTTGTAACAGTCCAACCTCAATGTTTTGATGCCAGAGCAGGGTTGTAAATTGGACAAGAATTGAGCGATTGAAGTGTTGTGTTGTTGGATGTAATAATGAACATAGTGTTTGTCATTTACTCCCGACATCTGAGCCACTGAAGATACAGTGGATTACGTTTGTTTGTGAAGGGAATGCGCCTCCGATCTACATATATCCGTCTATGTTCGCGCATCTCATTCGTGATCCAGATTCACTTACAGAAGAAGTGTCTATAAAGGTTTTTTATGAATCTTTGCGATCACCTTTTCTAATAATGTTCTAGTTTAGCGGCTAAAGTAAACCGGCTCGTCACTCCACAGAGAGAAGAGAGGGGCGGGGCGAGCAGACCTCATTTGCATTTAAAGCAGCCTCGACCAGAATGAAGGTAAAAAGGGTGTTGTTTTACAAAACCATTAAGAATTTTTAACCAAAGTATATTATAGACTTTTCATTAAGACCCTAAAGAATCATACCAACTTTTGGAAAATGAGCATCCGATGACCCCTTTGAGATGAAAGAAGACGCAATGTGTGAGTAGAGTTAGTAAGTTTTAGTGCAGTGGGATGACATTTAACATTTTTGGGAAAACAAAATCCTCTCCAGGTCAAAATGACCGTAACACAACAAGAATAAGGTAAGAATTTTGAATCATTCTTGGCGTTCATACAGTAAACAACTAAGCTTTCCAAGATAATATGTATTTAGTTTATTTAGAATGTTTAAAAACACAATGCATCTCACATACTTCTCCATAAGAAACACTTCTTTCTGTCTTTGCTGTAATGATGTTTAGATAGCTATGCCCAGCGGGCATCTGTGCGGGCAGCCCTGGCTCAAGACCCCAACTGGATTGAGCAGTACATCTCTAAAGCGATGCCCATGCTGAGCTCTCAGGACAACGAGGTGACGTACCTCGTACCCTGGAGCAAAATTCAAAAGCCACCCAAAGATGGAGGTGAGAACTATGTGCATTAACATTCATGCACTGATTTTTAAAGAGGCACCCATGCATGCTGACATGGTACTACAGGTGATATAAAATATAAGCACAGAAAAAAAATCATTTTAACAACTTGTTGATTGATCATAATGACTGTTTTCAAAGAGGTTTCCTGAATATTCACCCTTCTGCTATTACATATATGCATAAAAGTTCAATAAACTGTTCACAAAACAAAGATACACAGATTTCAAATGCTCTAGGCGAATTGATCTAAACAGCTTTTGTGCAAAATATATTGTTTTTTTTGTAGGAATTTTTGAGCTGGTCACCTTCCAGATGAAGCCGGGTGGTCCAGCGGTGTGGGGCAAGGCGTTTCAGGTAGCGGTGGGCACCCACACAGGGTCAGGATACACCCATGCAGTTGGGGTTTTTCACTCTGAATTTGGACAGCTCAATCAAGGTGAGTATAGACAAGAAAGAAGATATGTTGTAAAATGACCATGTCATATTTTTTAAAGTTACAGTAACCTGTAATTTAAATATACACTAGTATTCAAAAGTGTGGGGTCAGTGAGTTGTTGTTGTTTTTAAGGTACACTGCTGTTCAAAAGTTTGGGGTCAGTAAGATTTGTAATGTCTTTTTTTAAAGAAATGTCCTGTGCCCATCAGGGCTGAATTTATTTGATCAAAAATATTGTGAAATATTATTTCAATGTAAAATAACAGTTTTCTGTATGAATATATATTTTAAAATGTAATTTATTCCTGTGATGCAAAGCTGAATTTTCAGCATCATTATTCCAGTCTTCATTGTCACATGATCCTTCTAATATGCTGGTTCATTCTAATATGAAAATCATTCTAATGTGCTGGTATATTATCAATGTTGAAAACAGTTGCGCTGCTTAATATTTTGTTAGTTGTTTTTTTTGTTTGTTTTTTTTTTTTTCAGGATTTTTTAATTTTAAAGTAAAAAAGGCATTTATTTAAAATAGAAATCTTTTGTAACAATACAAACTAAGATTTATAAGTTTGTGGTCAGTACATTTTTATTCTTTTCTTTTTTGAAAGAAATTAATACTTTTGTTCACCAAGGATGTGTTAAATTGATAAAAAGTCATAGCAAAGACTTATATTGTTAGAAGATTTAAACTGTTCTTTAATTAAATTCGTCGAAGAATTCTGAAAAAAGAATCCCAGGTTCCAAAAAAATGATTTCTGAAGGATCATGTGACACTGAAGACTGGAGTAATGGCTGATTTAAAAACAAAAAATCAGCTTTGAATCACAGGAATGAATTAAACTATAAAACGTATTAAAATAGAAAACCATTATTTTAAACTGCAATAATATTTCACAATGCGGCTTGACAAATGTAGGCTTGATGAGCATAAAGGAATTCTTTAAAAAATTATTTATATTTAAAATTGTGCTGATCCCAAATTTTTGAACAGCAGTGTATTAATATTTTTATTCAGCAAAATTGGTAACAGTACAGGCATTTATAATGCCCTGAAAAAAAGTGTATCATAGTTCAACTTTAACATCACAGGAATATATTACAATTTAAAATATGAAACATTTTAATAGTAATGACATTTTTCACAATATTAAAGTATTTTTGATCAAATAAATTCAGGCTTGATGTGTTTAGAGACTTAAAGAACATTTATAAAAATCCTTCACTGCAAAAAAAAGGCTTATCTTACTTAGTATTTTTGCCTTGTTTCTAAAATATCTAAAAATACTTAAATTAAAATGCATTTACTAGGTAAGCAAAATAGCTTAAAATATTTTGTATTGTTTCCACGGGTAAAAAACTAAATTAAATGCTGTTTGCTTAATATAAATAAAATTATCTGCCAGTGGGGTAAGTAAAATACTCTTGATATAAAGGAACACTTCACTTTTTTAAAAAAAATAGGCTCATTTTCCAACTCCCCCAAAGTTAAACAGTTGAGTTAATGATATTACGCAGCACCTGAAAATAGGCAAAATTCCATCAACATAACCAACGTGACCACCCGCTTGCACAGGGAGACTGATATTTTCAGGCACTGCGTAATATCATTGCGCCTGCTGCAGCCATGATATGGCAGCAAAGTTCCTTGATTATTACGCCAGAATGAGAGTATATATAACTTTTTATTTTTCGTCTTAGTACGCGATGTAACTACAGAAGAGTCAAGTTTTAAATAGGAAAAATATCAAAACTCTTTGTTCATTTTTGAGCGAGATGCTAACGGTCTAATCAGATTCAATAAACTATGCTGTCCTATGCTACCGCCAGACCCGGAGATCGGCTGAATGGATTCGAAAAATGGTAAAACTCAACTATTTAACTCTAGGGGAATTGGAAAATGAGCCTATTTTCAAAAAAAGTGGAGTGTTCCCCACTGACAGATAATTTTACTTGTTTACAAGTGCATTTTGCTTAAAACAAGACTAAATATGTTGTTTTGCTTATGTAGTAAATGCATTTTAGTTTAAAATATTTTAGATATTAAGGTATTTTCACTAGAAACGAGACAAAAATTCTAAGTTAGATAAGCTTTTTTTGTAGTGTTATAGGCCTAAAACTTTTGAATGGTAGTGTATGAGTAATACCAAATAAGAAACCCAAGTGTGTTGACAGTGCTAATGTATTTAATTATTAACATATATTTTGCTATTTTTCTCTATGCACAGTGCATGTTTTATGGTGGTATGAGAGCGCAGACCAGCGGGCAGCGATACGGCATAAATCTCATGAAGATGCCAGAGTGGTGGCGGCAGGTAGTTTTATCATACAATATCGATACCATCCCATTATTATAAGAGCAATTTTTGTGCTGGAAAAAATAATCTTTTTGTTTTACTGTTTGCATTCTTTAAATATTACCATTCACCTGTACTTGTATTTTTTTTTTCTCCAGTAAGGGAGAGTGCAGCATACTTGGTGTCACAGAAGAACAAACTCTTGTTCCCCTGTGCTTTCTCACCAATGAAATAACATGGCTTCATGCTTTGACTCCAAACTCAGCAAAATGTGGAGTGAAATTTTATTGATGCAGTGCATGAGATAAGTAAACTGAAACAAGAACAAAAGATTGAATTCTAGAAAGTTCCTTAAAATGTTTTTGCTGATGGTCAAATGAATGTGAATCAAAATAATGCTTTGCGTCTCATTACAAACTACTGCAGATATCTGTTGTCAGTGTTTCACGTCATTCTTTTTCTACAATAAATGCTTTACATGCCAATAAAATCAGCACTTGTTAAATTTGTATTTTAATGGATTAGATGTAGTCTGGTTACATGTTAAGTAGACAGACACTGAAAATATTTCATACCTCATATTTCTCAATATGACGTCACAGATCAAACAGTATTAGGGTTGTAGAATTGTCATGTTTTATTGTGTAAATACAGTAAGTGTACAAAGCGAGTAACAGACAATCCACAGCCATAAATGTGAAATGTAAACAGGTATTAAATGAGGAACATCACTGTGGTACTAAAACTTTTTTTGTCCTTTTAGGGTTTTTTTGTTCTATCGTTTTGGTCGAACCCAAACCAAAACTAAACAGTATATTTAAAACAGCAAAAACATAGTCTGTGGAGAATCCAGTGCAAAGAGATTAACACATTTTGACATTAAATTAAATTTCAATTAACACAGCAAGTAAAGTGCTTGGATGAAAGGCGGGCAACGTTGTCGCCAATCCCAATGAGATCCAAAATACTGATTTAATAATCCAAACTGAATGTATGGACAGATCACGCTTACAGTACTGAACGGCTAATGGGATACAGCTGGAATCAGTGTTGTGTTATTGTGGATTTCTGTATTTCCAATGAAGGGCACGCTGGATGCCCTTTAACTAAAGAAGGCACATAATCGGTACGTTTTAATTGATTTCCATCTAAGTTGTTCACGCGACTCCTGGAGCATCCTCTAGGATTACCGTGTCAGCCGAGGTATTTGTTACATATTGTAACCATAAAGCTTATTTGTATAAACTTTATTTTATTATTTTATTTAAAAAAACAACTACAAAATCAATCACTTTTGTTTTGCCGTTGCACAAAGGCATGTATAAAGATAATGCGAGGCACTCTTGGATAGAACAACCTATGAAATAATGCCCCTTATGACTCTTTAAAACATCTAAAACAATCGCTTGTTTATAAATAAAGACATATTAAAAACAAAATCATTTTAACAGTACAATTTTCAGTTTTGCAGTTCCATGCAAACGATTCTGATTCTTCAGCATGTGATTCCCAGTCTTCTATTCTTAAGAAAGTAAAAAATAAAGACACTGACCCTGAATTATTGATCATTGGCATGTTTCCATCTGCCTGATTATCTTGCACGATGAAAGTGATTTCTATCGGCGACTGCGCAAATATACAGTCTGTGCAGCCAGACTACAGCAGAAATTATGGCTTCAAGTTTTTAGCACTGTGACTAACATGGTGCGGATTCAGCCATGCTAGAAACACGAGAGAAGTCTTTTTAATTTCTTTTGCATTGACTTGCATTGAGTGTCTCGACTGCAGTATCTGCCTCTCAGCTGACCGGTGAAGACTTTTATCTTCAGACAGAGGTCAGAATGGCAGGCTGCAGCTCAAAGGCCACAAAAACATTGTGAAATGTGTGGAATCCACTGGCTCCAGTTAGCATGTAGTGTAAAGGAGACTCCGGCTCACACGAAGCTTTCTATTGGCTTCTCCATGTTCTCTTTAGTAGACAGAGGGCTCAGGAGGACCATGTTGACCGCCGTGTCTTTACGACGAATGGAGCTGTCTGAATGGTCATCACTTTGGTCCTTGGCAAAGTTAACAAATACCTGTTGATCGGGAAGAAGAGTATTTAGTAATCACAGCAATCCAAATCTGTATGACATTTTTTCTTCTGTGAAACAAAATGAGATATTTTTAAGAATCTTGGCAACCAAACAGTATGGACAAAAATACTATGTAGTCAGTGGGACCTGAAACGGTATGGTTACTATTTTCAAAATCTTTGTGTTCAACAGAAGAAAGAAAGCCATGAGAATGACATGAAAAAGAGTAAATGATGACTCTCTTTAACAGTTGACTGTTTTTTAACTTCTTCCTGTCCCCAGTAGGGGTCACTGCACTACATACATGACAAACTGTTCAGAAATGTGCCTGCAATAATGCCCTCTTACCTGGTCCAGAGTGGTCTGGGACACGGAGTAGTCCTCTATCCTGAGAAACTCTTTGTTCTTCGCAAGGATGCTGAAGATGTGAGCGAGAGAGGTGAGGGAGGAGGGAAGCTGGTATTGCAGCATGTTTCTGTGTTTTTCTTTCAGGGTGCTTCCCGGGAGCTCGCTCTCAATGAACTTCATCACCGGCTGCAGGTCAGGATCTGGCCCCGCAACCCTCAGAATGATAGTGTACCCATCGCCAAATCTGCAGGAAACAATGTCACATATGTGTCAAAACTCTCCTACAAAGTAATATATGCTTCATGCCTAATGTAGTTGATTTAAGCCATTATTTTTAATGATGGCACTAGTGTGCAGAATTAACATGCTGTAACTTTAAAAAGCTTAAATAAGCCATGAACCAAACCAACCAGCTGCAAGGTGGAAAACAACATCACAAACTTTAATTTTGGAGCCAGACTGTGTACTTAAAGGAGAAGTTCACTTCCAGAACGAAAAATTACAGATAATTTACTCACCCCCTTGTTATTCAAGATGTTCATGTCTTTCTTTCTTCAGTCGTAAAGAAATTGTGTTTCTTGAGGAAAACATTTCAGGATTTCTCTCCATATAGTAGACTTCACTGGTGCCCCTAAGTTTGACCTTCCAAAATGCAGTTTAAATGCAGCTTCAAAAGGCTCTAAATGATCCCAGCCAAGAAAAGAAATTGACAATTTATATACTTTTTATCCTCAAACGCTTGTCTTATCTATTCTCGGCAATGCTCATGCAAACTCTGTGTAATCCAGGTCAATGCAGTTAGGGTATGTCAAAAAAATCCCATCTCGTTTTCTTCTCCAACTTAAATTTTTTTGTAAAGGGCGTTTGATCTTTTTTGCATGTTCACTTTGTAAACACTGGGTCGGTACTTCTGCAGCGATGTAGGATGATTTTGAAGTTGGAGGAGAAAACAAGATGGCAGTTTTTCGACATACCCTAACTGGATCGACCCAGATTACACAGAGTTTGCATGCGCATTGCAGAGAATAGACACAACAGGCTTTTTTTAGATTAAAAAGTATATAAATTGTCAATTTGTTGAAAATGGCCAATTGTTTTGCTCGATAAGACCCTTCTTCCTTAGCTGGGATCGTTTAGAGCCATTTAAAATGCATTTTGGACGTTCAAACTTGGGGGCACTATAGTAGTCCATTGTATGGAGATAATTCCTGAAATGTTTTCCTCAAAAACCTATTTCTTATCAACTGAAGAAAGAAAGATATGAATATCTTGGATGACAAGTGGGTGAGTAAATTATCTGTAAATTTTTGTTCTGGAAGTGGACTTCTCCTTTAATGACTTAAGTCAGGGAAAGAACTACAATCCCAAGAAGCACTGAGAATGACAAAATCAATTGAAATGACAGATAAATCTAAAAGTATTGACTTGTTGCTTGTGTTGCACATATATACAAATTTAATGTATAATTATTATTGTAAATATTTAAAGGAGAAGTCCACTTCCAAAACAAAGATTCACATACAATGTACTCACCCCCTTGTCAGTCAAGATGTTCATGTCTTTCTTTCCTCAGCTGTAAAGAAATTATGTTTTTTGAGGAAAACATTTCTGCATTTTTCTTCATATAATGGACTGATTTGGTCCCTCGATTTTGAACTTCCAAAATGCAGTTTAAATGCGGCTTCAAACAATCCCAGATGTGGTTGTAAACGATCCCAGCCAAGGAAGAAGGGTCTTATCTAGCATAACGATCGGCTATTTTCATAAAAATAATACAATTTAAATACTTTTTAATGTCAAATGCTCATCTTGTCTTACTCTGCCTGGACTGTTTTTGTTCCGGTTTGTGACAGTTAGAGTATGTCGAAAAACTCCCATCTCATGTTCTACCTCAACTTCAAAATCGCCCTATATGGCTGTTTTACCTTTTTTGTTAAGGGTGTTTGATCTTCTTTGCATGTTCACTTTGCAAAGACTGGGTCGATACCTCTACAGTGATGTAGGATGATTTTGAAATGATTTTTGAAGTTGAGGGTGAAATATGAGTTTTTCGACATACCCTAACTGTCTTGAGCCAGAATACACACAGTTCAGGAACAGCAAGGCAAGATGAGCGTTTGAGATTAAAAAATGTATAAATTGTATTATTTTTATGAAAATAACAGATTGTTTCGCTAGATAAGACCCTTCTTCCTCGGCCAGGGTCGTTTACAACCACATTTGGGATCGTTTGAAACCACATTTAAACTGCATTTTGGAAGTTCAAAATCAGTCCATTACATGGAGAAAAATGCTGAAATGTTTTCCTCAAAAAACTATTTCTTTACGACTGAAATGAACTTCTTGGATGACAAGGGGGGTGAGTACATTATATGTGGATCTTTGTTTTGAAAATTGACTTCTCCTTAAAGTAGTTTTTGTTTTCTGGGCAGTTTGCTTGTTTCAGTTCTGATTGGCAGAGATTTCTCTGCAGAATCATGGGTAATGTAGTTTTTTTTTTTTTTTTTTTTACCAAGATTCCAGTTTTACATATGATTATTTAAAAAAATAAGTTGGAATAATGTGAACTGATGGCTTCAACAAAGAATAGATGATCAATTAACAACCTTGTATCCCTCTGTAGGTCTGTCTATAAGTATATAAATCAATTCCCGAATGGAGAAAATGAAAGGGATTCTAACTTCCGAGACCCATTTGCTACACTCTGTATTATTCATGATCTTACCTGTTCTTCAGGTGCTGTACGCTCCCCAGACAGCGGAACCTGCCGTTCACCATGATGGCCATCCTGGTGCACAGCGCTTCACATTCTTCCATGCTAAGAGTGAACAAAAACACAGGTTAGTAAAGAAGAAAACATGAAACACTGCCCCTTAGAGATAGATGAAAGTCTAAGCTTAGCAAAAATCTCAGCTAAACTAAGAAGATGAATATTTTAGAGGACAATACTATGTATTAATAGCTCGCTTAATGATCTTGTGATCTGTAACATTAGCTAACTGATAGTGTTTAAGTGCATAAGCTAGTTGTATTAAGAAAAGTCTGGTGAATATACCTGTGTGAGGTAAGTACAACAGAGCGTCCCTCTTTGATGACGCTGTGAATGCAGTTCCACAGTGCTCGTCGTGCTTTGGGGTCCATTCCAGTGGTGGGCTCGTCCTGTAAACAAAAGCACAACCAGACTCGAACTCGAATTTCAGCCATAGGAAAACACACACTGAACAGCTACGTTGGCGGGAAGAACACCATCTTTTTCTCACACGTGTACTCAAGTGAACCGAAACAGGCTTGCTGACTCTTGAGCGTTCTTATGTGATCTTTGTGTCGTCAACCCACCATGAAGCCTCTCTGAAGGTGAAGGCTAAAGAGTTCAGGGTAATTTAGCTCTGGGGTGTTATAGTCCTGAACTCCTTATATAACCAGAGTGGAAACCCAGCGGAGAGAATAATCAAACAGTGGTCATATGATCCAGATTTATGTTGTTTTTGCTGATTAGTTTGCAGACGTTCTCTCTAGGAGGCACAAGACTTTGAGCCAGTTGTGTACAAGTGTCCTTGTGTGGAGATGTGTGTGTTTGAGGAAATGCACATACCAGGAAGACCACTGGTGGGGCTCCAATGAGTGAAATGGCTGTGGAGAGTTTGCGCATGTTGCCACCGCTGTAGCTTCCTGCGTTTTTGTCCACGTACTTCACGAGGCCCAGTTTACGGATTCCCCATTCCGCCACCTGACCAAAGGTACAACACATTAGTAAAACTACAACACTTTAATAGTTCCTATTAGGGTTCATCTCACAAAACCAGGTCACTTTTTTTTTTTTAGGTTTTCAGGTCACTACCAGTCAAAAGTTTTGAACAGTGAGATTTTTAATGTCTTTTAAAGAAGTCTCTTTTACTCACCAAGCCTGCATTTATTTGATCCAAAGTACAGCAAAAAGAGTATAATTTTGAAAGATTTTTACTATTTAAAGCAACTGTTTTCTATGTGAATATATTTTAAAATGTTATTTATTCCTGTGATTTCAAAGCTGAATTTTTAGCATCATTACTCCAGTCACATGATCCTTCAGAAATCATTCTTTTCTATTCTATTCTATTCTATTCTATTCTATTCTATTCTATTCTATTCTATTCTATAAAAAACATTTTAGTATAACATATTAGTATTAGTATTATGCTGAAAAGAGCTGAGTAGATTTTTTTCAGGTTTCTTTGATGAATAAAAACAGCATTTATCTGAAATATACATCTTTTGTAACAATATAAATGTCTTTATCATCATATTATTTTGATCAATTTAAAGAAAAAATCTATCTATTTTTTAGATAGATACTGACTCCAAGCTTTTGAATGATATGGTGTATAATGATACAAAAGCTTTTTATTTATATTAAATATATATATATATATATATATATCAGCATACACTAAAGCCTGTATAAACACTTTCTTTTTTTGTTTGTTTGTTTGTTTTTTGCATTTTGGTAATGAACACTGGCATGTCAGATGTGAAAAATAAGTCATTTTAATAATTTTTTAAGCATGTATAATTGCAGGGGTTTTTTTATTTTATTTTTGTGGTAAGATTTGACCTGGACCTGTGTGGTTCACCCCAAAGGTCACATACCAAGAAATTATATTAAAAATTGTATATCATTATTTAAACACTGGTGTTAGTTTATATGCTCTGCTCACCTCACAAACTTCCTTCTCAGGTACACCGCGCAGGATGGCGTAGAATTCCAGATGTTCCCGTCCTGTCAGCAGATCATTGATTGCATCAAACTGGGGGCAGTAGCCCATGTTCTGATGTACTTCATCTATTTCTCTGAGTATACTGGAAAAAAGAAAACAGCGTCATCATAAATTCTTCCAAGAATTTTAAGATCAACCTATGACACTATATTGACTAAGCTGTATTAGGCAAGTAGCATCATATATGCTGCTTATAATAAATACTTGTATTTTACTGTCTGTACCTTTTCCCAGCCAAGAATGCTTCTCCTTTGGTGACCACAGAGTCTCCAGTCAGCATTTTAAAAGTGCTGGTCTTTCCAGCTCCGTTGACACCAAGCAGACCAAAACACTGAAAGAAGGAAACACGTCAGTTTGTGGTCTTACAGTAAACATGACTCATTGAAATTAAGCTGATCATGAGGCAGCTGTGAAGTGATCATAAATTACCTCTCCTGGAGGAATGCCAACACAGAGACGATCGACAGCCGGCTTTTGTTTCCGCTTGTACACCTGAAAAGAAAAGGATGACAGATTGATGAGGGCACCATTTATTTGACTAAATTTAAAAAATACCCAAGATGATGTCTGTGATCATCAGCCGAGGATTTCTGCTGACCTTAGTGAGTTGTCGGAGTTCAAGAATGTCTCCCTGTCCAGCTCCATTCATGATCCTCTGCCTCTCTCTGGCCACATCCTCGTCTTCCTCTCCAATCGGACTCAACTTAGCACTTAAAGACCTGCAATAAATAGCCAAAAATCACTTTTAGATCTGAATCTTCTAAATCAGTTCATATAAATGTAATTTGTTTCAGAATGTCATGTTGCTTACTTGGGTTCAAAGAAGAAACGGTACTGGATAAGGACTGTGATGATGAAGAAAACCACTCCTTCCACAGCCATGGCAAAAAGATTCTTGCCCACCATGTCCCACTCCAATGGAGAACGGAAACGGTTCTCACCTAATACAAGATAAGAGAGCATTCACCATCCGTAATAATTACTCTTGCAGTAGTTACAGTAAACACAGTGGATGGAGATCAAGTTTATGAGATCAGACTTTGAACTTCATGAAAAAAAATCTGCTGATCTTACCAAATCTCTCTAGAGCGTCAGCCATGGCCTGATTCTTCACCATGTCGATGAGACCTCGACCCAGACAGAAATGTGGGAAGATGAGCAAAACGTTCTTCAGGATGTCATTAATGCCGCCAATCTCCTGCAGCAGAGGATGAGTAGCATTAGAAATCATATGTGCTTGTGAATTGCAAATAGCAAGAGGGCATTAGGATGAGACCAAAGAAGCAAGTTCTTACATTACTTCCAAATAACTCCATGACAAAAGTGGACACGCTGCCATTGATCCCAATGAGGATGTTGACGCTAGTGAGAACCACGTAAGCGGTGCTGGGGATTTTGAAGAGGAATGAAGCTGGGTACATAAGAGGAGTGATGGACCATCTGAAGAGAGACAAGAATCAGTATTTATTATGTGGAAAAATGTGCAAATTGGCAGTGTATTGTGGCCCCATGTCAGGCCCCAAGCATATCTAGGTGCACAATATCATGGAGACATAAGGGTGGACTCTTTTCACCAAGGAAGATTCCCAGATTGTGGGGTCTTTTAACTTTGGAAAGTATAATATATAATCCCATACGGGGCCCTAAAGGGGTCTTTTCATACCTGCGGAACACAACATATAGATAGATAAGGGTGGGCTCTTTCACTACAGGAAATTTACAGAGGCCCCTTGTGGGATCTCTAGGATATCTAGGGATCAGAGTATCTAAGAGACATATTTTGTAAAGACAAGCACTACTTACATTTTCTTCAGAAAATAAACCTAAACATAGCTTATATTTATTTGAAATGTAAAAATTATTAAAAATGTCCCCAAACATACTTTATATTGTTTTTTTTTCCTATTTTTATTATATTTCTATTGGACATTTTCTTTCAAAAATGTCCCCAAACATAATTTATAACCTTTTTTTCCTTTTCTATTGGATTTTTTAAAAAATGTCCTTAAATATACTTTATAATCTTCTGTCCTATTTCTATTACATTTCTATTTGACATTTTCTTTACAAAATGTCCCTAAACATATTTTATAATCTTTTTTCCTATATCTGTATTTTTATTTGATGTTTTTTTTTAAAGAAATGTCTGCAAACATACTTCATAATCTTTCCTATTTTCTTTCAAAAATGTCCCCAAACATAATTTATAACCTTTTTTCCTGTTTCTATTGGATTATTTTTAAATGTCCTCAAATATACTTTATAATCTTCTGTCCTATTTCTATTATATTTCTATTTGACATTTTCTTTACAAAATATCCCAAACATACTTTATAACAGTTTTTTCTATTTATATTTCTGTTTGACATTTTCTTTCAAAAATGTCCCCAAACATACTTTATAATTTTTTTCCCTATTTCTATTATATTTCTATTTGACATTTTCTTTAAAAAAAAATGTCCTCAAATACTTTATAATCTTCTGTCCTATTTCTATTATATTTCTATTTGACATTTTCTTTACAAAATGCCCCTAAACATACTTTGTAATCTTTCTTCCTATTTCTGTATTTCTATTTGACATTTTCTTTCAAAAATGTCCCCACACATACTTTATAACATTTTTCCTATTTCTGTTATATTTCTATTTGACATTTTTGATTTTTCTTAAAAATAAAAAAAGACTAAATAATACTAAAAAATATTTTATGATTTGAGTTTTTCCCCTATTTTATTGTATTATTTCAATTATAAATATAGTTCATAATCTGTTTTTCAGTTTCTATTTATGAAATATTTGTCAGTACCTACATAAATTATCACCTTTTTGACCTGGAGTATATGCTAAGTATATATGAATGTCTTGATTTGTTTTTCTTACCCATAAAGAAGCAGTAGAAGGGCAAGAACAGGCAGGTTGGTGGCAGAGACGTAGGCTTTTTGTTGAAAGCACACGAAGATCAAGATCACCAGAGTAGCAGGAACAACGTAATTGCACTGTACCAGAAAACAGACAGAAATGTGCATTAGAGATTTTGTCTCAGCAGCCAAGTAGGTGAGTGGTGCATTATGAGATTTGAAAGTAACACCAGACACTTACCATATCCCACAGAAAGTTGGCCAGCCAGTAGAGGTACGGCTGAACTCCGCTGATAAACTGCATGTGCTTGGCCTTATTCACTCGCTCCTGAATGAGGAAGACAACAAAGCTGGCGGGGACGAAGGACATGGCGAAGATCACACAGATGGAAACCAGCACGTCCACTGAGGTAGTCATTCTGAAATGCCATAAATCAGGGTTCAGAGCTTAGAAAAACATGACCAATGCACTATTTAAATTTAACTGAATCAACGTTTCAATGCTTACAGGGCCACTTGAGAAAGCTGTTCCTTGGTCAGATTGAGCGGATGGTTGAAAGCAGTCATGCCAAACTGACGGGGGTCTTTGCCAGGTGGTAAGTTGGCACGCAAGATACCATTGTTCATCACATTGAGGAAGGCTCCAATACTGTGCCAGCCCTTGTTATTGAACCATATCTAAAACCAAAATGCCAATAATGATCACTCCAGGTAGACTTAGAATGTCTACAATGGGTTTAAAAACAGCAGTCGTCAAGTTGTCACTCACCTTGACGTTATTCTTAGTGTCCAGCCCATTGATGAAGGCAGACAGGCTTTTCAAGAAACGGTCGGCCGCTGATCCAGAGTCCTAAAAACGTAAGATAAGAAGAAATACTTCATGCACTTTTCCTGGGAGCGATTTGATTAATTTCCTAAGAGTCAATGTTTTGGCTTACCTTTCCCAGTTGGAAGATCTCCCTGACTCTAGAAATGGCATCATCGATCTCCTCAGCAGGAGGAAGCACCTGAGTGCTTCTAGCACCCAATGAAAATCCTCCATATCTGAATTCATTCACCCATATCTTGTTCTTTAAGCTATGAAAGAAACAATCTATTAATGTGTTGAATAACACAGTTGAACTATTTCAGTTCATGTGGCTAGACAATCAAGCCATACCTTTTCCCAATGATCTGTGCGTAGGTCTTCACTAGATAGTCTGAGATGTTTCGTCCCGTCAGGTTCTGGAGGATCTCAGTTTCACTGAGCTTCATCTGAGGAGGTGGCAGTCCACCTGCACCAGCAGGGCATTCAGGGAGCATCTTCTTTTTGCCATTACAGCTGCACTCGCAAGCAGGCGATGGATTGTCCATGGTCCAGTTTGTCGATGTGAAAATGTCCATCACGCTTTCTGCCACTTCTGGTGTAGACCATTCCTCATCGCCTATTGTACAGGGAGCCTTACTAAAACCATAGGAGAAGACAAGTTTAGTTTTTTCAGAATTAAAAAAAAATTAGCAGTTTCATAAAATGTAAGTTACTTACGGAATCGGTTCTCCTTCCATGCATCGTGTTCCAAAGCCAGGATCATCTAATAAAGCGTTGAGTAATTTTTGTGTGCTTATATCATGTGGAGCATCATCACTGTAATGAAGAAAGACTGTATTTAATCTAAATGGTTCCAAGCATTTTAAATTTATGTTGAGTAGCTTTGTCATTGTCATACCTGATGAATGTAAACTGTTCTTCATACATCCAGGGGTTAAGAGCCAGACTTGGATATTTTCCAAATGGTGGCACAATAAGACTGAACACCAGAGCGATGCACACAAACACAGCCGGAAGAACAATCTGCAAAGACAATCAAAGTGAGCTGATCAAAACTGTACTGTACTGACATGGGCTGTTTCCCAAAAGTAGCATAAGCCTAACTAGATTATAGAAACCACTGGCACCAGTAGACCCTATCATCTACTTAGGCTTACAATGTTTTGGGGAATCACAGACACCATTGGCACTAATAGTGTATACAATATACTTAGGCTTATGTTGTTTTTGGGAATCACAGAAACCATTAGCACCAATAGTGTCTTTTATATACTTAAGCTTACCACGTTTTTAGGATCTGTAGACACCACTGGCACCAACAGTTTCTATGATCTACTTAGTCTTACGATGCTTTTGGTTAACACAGCCTAAGTTTATTTTTTTTAATTGACAATATTTTCCATTCCTACCTGTGCAAAGAAGCCTTTCCTTGAGCGGCGAGCGTAAAGGAATCTCTTCCACAATAAAGCCACAAACTGCTGCCTCTTCAAACTCCAGCCTTTCACCTGATATGATCCTTTCCCATTGGAAACACTCAAATAGTCTGTCTCTTTCGATTCTGGTGATCAAATATATCAACAGGAGTTGGCAACAGCACATTTAGACTTGTATGGCTTAATATAACCTAAATTATGTCTCTTACTTAAATTTGTAGTAGATAACCTATGAAAGATTTACATTATTTAAAAAATCCACGTCGCTTTATACATATTTTGGACTATGGGGGCGCCATTGTTTCAATTATGTAAAATGGTTGCACTAGGTGAGCTACTGGCGCTACCTGTTGCTATTTTTATAGCAACACAAGTCAGAAATAAAATACTGATACGATGACCACAGCTACTGAAAGAGTTTACAGGTGGTAATGGATATAAGCGTAGGCTTAAACCAAATTGCGTACCATTGATTTTTCCCCACAAGGTGTCTAAACGCCCTGAATATTGAGTGAAATCCATGCTGAGAAACTACTTCATTGGCTGTGACGTCATGACAAGCTTCAACATGTTTACATCCTGCCAGGATGGCATCTAACATTTATTGTCTCTGCCATTTGTAAGCTCTTTCATAGCTGTAGTCTACTAAAAGCTTTAAAGGCATCAGAGAACAAGGACACGGGTCTTTAGGAAGTTTTATTCGTCCACAGGCATCTTCTCATTCGTTTCTTGTCTTATTATCTGTAGGAAAGCAGTGAAGACTCACATCGCTTCTCTCAAAGCCAAATAATGTCATATCGTATTAGTATTTTAGCACCTGTTGCAACCTGCTTAAAGCTTAAAGAGCGCAACCGTTTCAGGTCACTAAAATAATGGCGCCCACATAGTCTGAAATATGTATAAAACGATGTGAATTTTTTAAAATAACATAAATTTTCAGTAAGATACATCTTTTATAATATATAAAGTCTTAATACCCAGGGGTCCCTTTAGAACCAAACAAATTAAGAAGATATTTGGCTCACTCTACTGTAAAGACACAGTATAGATAGGGCTTTTAGGGTTTACCTGGATCACCATCAGAATCGTTGCAGTCAAAGTTATCGTCTTCGGTCAGGGGTTTGAGGCAGCTCTGGTGGTCTGCGCCAAATGCATGTCGTCTATGTCTGCGCACTGGCAGAGTTCCATCTAACAAAATTAAAAATCCAAGATGAGACCTCTTTCTGCTTACTCAGTTTACTAGAGGGCTAATACTGAGGTACAAATTTACCTGAGATGATTTCCGTGTCAACTCCACTGTCCTCTGCCACTTTAAGGAAAATCTATAAAGACAAACAAGAAAGATCATTCGTAACTTGCATATGAAGTCAAAAATCACAGCTAGCAATAGCATCCTAAAGTTTTTGCTGACAGGTAAAAGCCAAGACAAGCTACACGTACCTCTTCAAGTGTAGTATCTGAGACACCATAGCTTGAAATGCCAAGGTCAGCAAGCCGGTCATCCAGGTCATGGAAGAGCTCAACGAAAGCACCATCTTTGGCAGACTCGTACGGCAGCACATATGTGATCTCATGACCGAGGTCTTCCACCATGCGGGCAGCTGGAACGTGCTTTAGGATTAGACTGGAGATGAGAGCCACATCAACAGGAACAACGGGAGATTCAGGCCATGTAGTTCCTGCAGAACATAATGAAAACTTTAGTGAAGATTCAGTTATAATCTCATGAACTGAAAAGTTATCCATCATTTTAAAGTTTAAGGTGTTACCGATCGCTGTGGCGGCTTCGCTTTCTTGGTCGCTACCTAGACCAGCATCCGAGCTGCTCTCAGATGCATTGTCGTCCTAGAAAACCAATGAAACGACAGTGTTTAGCATATTAGCTTAACAACAAATCAGTGTTAGTTGAGTGTTCTTGAAACTTTAAGTGTACTTACTTTCTTAACAAAAGACACAGTGCTACTCGAATTCCTGCATGAACTGAGAGAAGGCTCAGTGTTTTTCTTCACCAAGGTAAGATAGTATCCGGTTCCCAGTTGAGTCTTAAGAAAGAGTGAAGAGCCCACACAGCAAAGCTTTCCATGGGAGATGATTGCAATACGATCGCCCAGAATATCCGCTTCATCCATATGATGGGTTGAAAGAAGGATAGTCCGACCTAAAAAATACCCGAAGTCCTTAACGAGATCTGATTGGTATTTTCTTTGCTTTTAAATACATAATAGCGAATGGGGTAGTTACCTGCACGATACTTCAGAAGAAGGTCCCAGATGCCTCTTCGAGCATATGGGTCCACACCTGCAGTGGGCTCATCCAGAATAACAACCTTGGACCCTCCAACAAAAGCAAGGGCTACTGAAAGTTTTCTCTGCATACCACCTGAAAAGCACAAATATGTAAGTTTGCAACAAATCAAACAACTAACAAATCAAAATTTCAGAGGTCGTAATGCCACACACCTGACAGCTGGCTAGTCCTGGATTTGCGCTTATGTGGAAGGCCGGTATCAATCAGAATCTGCTCCATTTCAGCCTTCACTTCCTCCTCAGAAAGACCCTTCAGACGGGCGTAGAACCAGATGTGCTCTTCTACTGTCAACCTAAAATACGACAGGTGGATTAGCATCCACAGAACTTATCTATACCTAATCTATATTTATAACCTCAAAGGGAAAGTTCACCAAAAATAAAGATTTGGTCATTAATTACTCACCCTCATGTCATTCCAAACCCATCTTAAGAACACAAATTAAGATATTTTTAATGAAATCCAAATGCTTTCTGACCCTGCATAGAAAGGGACGCAACTGACACATTCAAGACCCAGAAAGGTAGGACATTGTTAAAAAGAATTCATGTGACCAGTGGTTCAACCGTAATTTTATGAAGCTACGAGAATACTTGTCCAAGACTGACACGGAAGAGAAGAAATTGTTAAATAAAGTCATAATGTCTGTTTTCCCTGCACATAAATATTATTCTCGAAGCTTCATAAAATTATGGTTGAACCGCTGATGTCACATGGACTGTTTTAACAATGTCCTTACTACCTTTCTGACTAACATGTTAGTTGGTTGCTGTCTATGCAGGGTCTGATAGCTCTCGATTCTATCAAAAATAAATTAATTTGAGTTCCAAAGATGAACAAAGGTCTTACAGGTTTGGACTGACATGAGGGTGAAAATTAATGACTGAAAACACTTACATGCTGAACAGGACGTTGTGTTGTGGACACACTCCGAGGCTCCGTCTAATGGAACTGAGCTCTGAGCGAATATCTTTGCCCATGATATATGCAGTGCCAGAGGTGGGAGGGAAAAGGCCAGTTAGGATAGACCTAAAAACATTGATAGGAAAGTGGAGGGTTAGATATTGTAACCAAAAAACTAAATCCAATCAGCCATCACGCCAATCAGTATGATCCTTCAGAAATCATTCTAATATGCTGATTCGAAATTCAAGATTCTTTGATGATTATAAAGTGAAATGTGAACTTACATGGTGGTGGTTTTTCCAGCTCCATTGTGACCAAGGAAAGAGGTTATCTGCCCTTCATAGAAGCCAAGTGTCAATCCATCGACTGCTAGCTTTTTGCCATGACGGTAGACCTTCACAAGATTCTCAATGTAAACTCCCAATTCAAGGTGAGTGGGTTCCTCTTCAATGCAGACGGCTTTAAAAACAAATAGATTAATTAAAACCGCATATGCCACTAAACATAGCTGCATGTGCCAGTGGCTTCTTAATATTTATACCGGCTCTACAAAATCCCTGTTGAAAAAACCAACATGTTCTGTTCTGAAGCATGGCAGCTGGTTTGAGCTGGTTTAAGCTGGTCAGGTGCTGGTCCTAAGCAACTAGCTCCTGCTCAGGATCAGCTCATAACCAGATTAAACCAGCTCATGACCAACTAAGGACCAGCTTAAACCAGCTCAAACCAGCTGCCATACTTTAAAACAGCATATGTTCGTTTTTCAACAGGGATCTTATAGTTTTTAAATCAATAATTGTCCATGACATGAAAATAATCATATATTCTGAATTTCCCTAAAAACAACTTCCTTACCCCCAGCATTGCCCTTCTTTCCGTGAATTGCAGTATTGTTTGTGTTGCTCTCTCCAAACCAGTAGGATTTGGTGAAAGGGAAGTACCATGGCCTGGGAATACCATACTGCCCTGGGAACACGGCCTCAATGTACCAGGTCATGACCCCATACATGAAGGCATCAAAGTACATGAGGATGAGGCAGGTGGTGAGGTTGTAGTTGTCTTCTTCCATTGGGCTGGAGAAGAGATTATTCCACTGGAGGCCCACACCCTGCTCCTCAAACAGGGCAAAATACTCACAGCCAAATCCAAACGCCACTGGAGACAGTAAGCTCTGTGGACACAACCAAATTAGATGTGAGTAGTGTCCTGTTTTGTCAGTGTTAGTCAATGTTTCCTGTAGCAAAACTGTACTACAGTTACGTTGTCTACACTGCAAAAAGTGATTTTCTGGTACAAATATCTAAATATCTATTGTTAAAGGGACAGTGCACACAAAAATTAAAATTCTGTCATTTATTACTCTGCGTCAAGACCTTCGTTTAACTTTGGAACACAAATGAAGATATTTTTGATGAAATCCGAAAGATTTCTGGCCCTCCAAGAGAACAATTGTTAAATAAAGTTGTTATTTTTGTTTTCTTTGTGCACAAAACATATTCTCGTAACTCTATAACATTACAGTTGAACTACTGATGTCAAATGGACTATTGTAACAATGTCCTTTCTACCTTTCTGGGCTCTTGTATTTAATCAAAAATATCCTCATTTGTGTCTCGAAGATGAACAACAAGAGGGTGAGTAATTGATGACAGACCTTTCATTTTTGACTGAACTGTCCCTTTAAATCAAGATACATTTACTTCAAGCAAAATTACATTAAAATAAGAAGTACGTGGACACTTAATCTCAAGTTGTTCTAGCAGAACCTGCGATAAGTCTACTGTAAGTCACTTTTATGACAAGTAACTAGGTAACTGCGCAGGATCAATTCGCCTTGGAAGACCCTAGGATTAAGTAATCTCAGTAACACTTCAGTGCTGATTCACCTCTAACTGAACTCTTGTATTAGTGGCCCATATCTCTAATTTATCACCTGCATTTAACTAGTTTAAACAGGAACCACCCTAGTGAAGATTCCTTGTAATCTAGTGTCAGGAACCAAAGACTACAATGGGTTTAAAGTGCGATTTTACAGTTAAGATGTTCTCATCACACCTGTAAGGCATTTTAGATAACGGGACCAGTATAAATTAGTTTCCTTATGCAATATACTGTACGATAACCTGTTGCACTTGGCCAACAACCCATGACGCTGCACATATACACACTTGCACTTTGTAACTCTGATATTTTTTAATTTTTTAAAAAATATTTTAGTAGGTGGTCGTTAACTTACAGCGATGACTTTGGCGCTGAAGCCCACGTAGTCTTGCCAAGCCACGCAGAGTACGTAAGGCAGGTAGAGGGTGAAGTAAATAATGCCGCCACAAGCCGCTGCCAGGTTGGCACGTGCGAACGCCGTACTGATCAGAAAACACTGCATGATGGTTACCACAGCGAATGACCCGAGGAAGAGGAAGACTACACCAGGATCACTATAGGGAAGGAGATTTCCCATCTGGAAAAATAAAAGAATTTAGGTTTATTATCTTTGATTTGCTTCTATTGATGACAATTTCTTAAAGAATGCCACATAATGAATAATAATCATTATTACAATTAATAGTCATAATCAGGGTCCCTGTAGGGTATATTTTTTATATAACTAAAATTAATAGAAATAAAAATTACTAAAATGTATACACACACACATTTGACCCCGGACCACAAAATTATTGATTTTTCTTTTATGCCAAAAAAACATAAGAATATTAAGTAAAGATCATGTTCCATGAAGATATTTTGTAAATTTCCTACCGTAAATATATCAAAACTAAATTTTTGATTAGTAATATGCATTGAATCATCAGATTCCAGATATTTAAATAGTTGTATCTCTGTCAAATATTGTCCTGTCCTAACCATACATCAATAAAAAGCTTATTTATTAAAGATTTTAATTTTATAAATGGACCCTTATGACTGATTTTGAGGTTCAGGGTCACATATTATATCACACATATAATATTATACATATTACACACACATATAATTATTAAAACTTCAAAAACACAATGAAATTACTGAAACTTAAAAATGAAAATATTAATAAAATATTCAAAATAATAATAATAACTATAATAGTATCACAAAGATACTAAAATAAAACATTAATAACAGTAATAATAATAATTAGTTACGTTAGTATTATTTATTTATATTTTTATAGTATTTATTAAGATTTTGAATTAGCTTTAACTTTCAAATTTTCATTTGAGTTTGTAATCATTTTATGTGCTTTTGTCATTATTTGTCATATATTTTCCTATTTTCATATTTTATTCATTTTCATATTTCTATTTAGCTTTTTTATTTCAGTTTTATTAATTGTAGTACTTCACATCAGTTATTGTCGAGGCAAAACTGCATTTTTTTATCTGTTTTTTCTTATTTATTTTTATTTTTCTTATTGTTTTTCTATTATTGTTGTTATTATGATAAGTAGTACAATAAAAAGATAAATATTCCAATCAAATAACAATATGGCATGATGAAAGAATAATGGCCATAAAGTCACTTGGCACTCTTAACATAAACAATCCTAAGACAGAAAAAAAGCAATACAGTATAAGTTAAAGCTGTGCTCCTTAGAAAACAAAAACTGTCTTAAGATCTGCTGATGTATTTTTAGTACCTTAAGTAGAAGAACGAGCAGGCTTGCGCTGATGAGAAGAGGGATGAGGCTGCTAATGAACCAGCTGAACCACAGGATTCCATTGTCCAATCCCATAATCCTCATGGTCTCTTTGAGCCGGGCCTCCTTCTCATAGACGACACCTTTGATGATGATGGCCACCGAGTACATCCAAGCCAGAGTCATAAAAAGCGGCATGGAACGGCTCATAATGCGAAGGAAACTACAAGAAAAGAGGAGAATTTTGAATAATTGTTCCTACTGTTACAGAAAGACTAGCATAAAGCAGTCTGGACAAGCATGCAATGTATTAATCATAATTTTTGTTTTAGCTCTGTTATTTGATTAGGTTTATTTGCAGTGCTATGGAATGCTTACATATCATCTACGTAACATGGATAAGGCATCTGTTGGATGTAAACACCGGTCTTCTCTTTGGTCCCAGTAACTGCTCTGATGATGCTGTGTTCAACCACATCCTGAAGGTAAGTAAATCCTCCCCAAACATACCGCAAATCCTCAAACGGATCAGCCCTGGGACCAGGATCCCAATACCTGTCAACAAAAAACACAATAAGCATATGAGTGTCTTAAAAATAGGAATTTCCATTTTTGGGCAGTTAGGAAAAGAAAACACTGACTTACCCATCTTTAATCTTGTTTGTACGCTCCACATTGTCGATATCCATGCGGATCTTGTAATTGACATGTGGGGGAAGTTCAGAGCTGTTTGAATGAACGTCCAGAAAGACAATTCCAGCCCAAAACTTTCTGTTATCCAAGAGACTCATGGAGTCGTTGACCAGTTTCTCCTCTGTGCTCACAGGTTCAAGTTTATCCAGGTTTACACACTGTAAAAAGCAACATCATTCAGTCACAATGTGTCTTTATCTGTTTAGTGATAGTGCGTTAATTTTATTTGGCAGTATTAGACAATAACACGCTACACGCTAACTTTTATAACTCACATAAAATAATCTATTTGACCTCTAATAGTCTTTGGCTTGCTCTTGTATTACTGTAAAAGGGAACTTTTGACCCATTAAAAATGACTGCGTATTGTTTGTCTTCTCCAGTCATGGTTAAACCTCTCTTTAGGCTACATTCAAGTCGATTTTCACTTCCTTTTTATCTTTCACATCTCATTTTCTCCAACTAACATACGTCATATTGCTGAATTAGATATAATAAAGACTCAAAACCCCACACAATTCATAAAACGGGACATGCAAACACGTTTTGCACGTGTCTTTCTTTCAACAAACGTGAAATCTAGCTGGTTGTGACATGCATGTGCTATGCCACTTACGCGACTTATGATTGGTTGTTGACTTGTTTTATGTGAAAGTATGTATGTGGGATACAGATGGATTATGAGATAGAAAGGAAATGTGTAGGAGGGGAAAAGAAAGGAAAAGGTAGCATGAAAGAGAGCTGTTCTGACCTCCATGAAACGGGATATGCTCATAATAGCCTGGTCGGTCTCATTGAAGACGTCCCGCCACGTAAACGCTGTTCCGTGGGGACGTGTGTCCTCGGAGTGCTTAGACAAGAAGCTTATAACATCTTCCACACTCCACTGAGTTCCAGCCAACTGGGTGCTGAAGAAATTAGCGGTGGCATTGTTTCGAAGAAGCGTCTGTGTTCAGAAGGAAAAAGAAATAAAAATTAGCTAGTTCCAGTTCTCCGCTGCAACCTCCAGCCATATAGGGGGCAGTAATAAGAGTAAGGCAGATCATACCCGCATTAGATTTACTTCTTCACTGTTCTCCATGAAGTTCCAAACCTTCGGTCTAGCTTCTTCCCACATTCCGCCTAAATCTCGTAAAATTCCGAGCTCCTGGAATGTCTTGTTGACCTGTGAAAGAACAAGGATGTTAATCAACAAATCACTGCAAGTACCATGCACATATATGACCCTGAACCACAAAACCAGTCATATTTTTAAATTGAGATCTGAAAAGCTGAATAAATATGCTTACCATTGATGTATGGTTTGTTAGGATAGGACAATATTTGTCTGAGATACAACTATTAAAATCTGGAATATGAGGGTGCAAAAAATCTAAATATTGAGAAAATTGTCTTTAAAGTTGTCCAAATAAAGTTCTTAGCAATGTATATTACTAATCAAGGTAGGAAATTTACAAAATATCTTTATGGAACATGATCTTTGCTTAACATCCTAAAGATTTTTTGGCATAAAAGAAAAATCTATAATTTTGACCCATACAATGTATTTTTGGCTATTGCTACAAATACACTCGTGCTGCTTAAAACTGGTTTGGTGGTCCAGGGTCACATATGTTTTTCTTTTTTTTTAGGATGGTTACCTCATGAATGATCTTCTGTGTTGCAGGGTTGTGTGGCGTGTAGAGAATCTTCCCCATCAGGAGAGGTTTCAATGCTCTCCAGATCATTCGAGAGATAGGACTGGCTTCCATGTTCTTCATCAGGTTGTTACAGTATGGAGCTAGAAGCACAATACATGAGAATATGCATTAAAGAATTAGTTCACTCTAGAATTAAAGATGTCATATGATGCAATTTCATGTTTTCCTTTGACTTTGGAGTGTTACAAGCTGTTCGTGCATATATAAGAGCTGTAAAGTTGCAAAGATTAAAGTCTCAAACCAAAGAGATATTCTTTATAAAAGTTAAGACTCATTCAATGGCTCATTTAAACACGCCCCCACATATCTACGTCACAGCGTGGGAAGATCTGCATAACACTGCCCAAAAGTATACGCAAAGAAAAAAGGCGAAACTTTTATTGTCAATGTAGTATTGTTGCAGCCACCGCCATGTTGTAGAGACACTGTGTGTTTCGTTGCAAAAGCGAAAGTACATTGTTTAGCACAACTAGAGTACACAACTAGAAATCAGTGGTTAAGTTATATTTACAACACTGTTCCAGAACAGTACAACGCAAATATTTGAGTATGTGCAGTGCATTTTACGAAGGATTGTTTCCTGAACCTGGGAGAGTAGCCTACAATGCTGGCTGTGCACATTATAAAGTGGGGCAATTCCAACTATGCAAAGACAGTCTGGCGCTTCTGACTCACAGCCTGTAAGTACATTTTCATATTTAAAGAATTTGCTACTGGCTATTTAAACACGAGTTTTGAGCAGTGTAGAGTAAGGCTTGTTGTTTGTACAATAACAAATGTAGACATGGTGTTGACGTGTGGCAGTATGAGTCATTATAATCAGTAATTATGTCGTTACTGGATGCAACAAATGCCTCATTTATAATGGGTTTTATTGATTTTGTCTCGTCGTGCCAGGACACGCCAGTACTACATGGTAAGGGGCGTAACATTTCTGTCACACACTTGAGGTATTCGGCCAATCAAAATGCACTGAATATCTGGATAATCAGAGCACACCGCACTTTTCAGAACGATGAGCTTTGTAAAAATTGCCGCATTTCAGAAAGGCGGGGCAGAGAGGAGCAACAATAATGTACAGTATGTGGAAAACAATGTTTTTTGAGCCTCAGACCGCATGAACACATTACATTACACCAAATACACAAAATAGTGTTCTTTCTAGCAACATCATATGACCCCTTTAAAATTTCCTCATTTAATCTAGTATATAAAAAACACTATATAAGCTCTGACGTACTTGTGGTGTTGTCATAGACTGAAACTGGTTCGTCATCACTGTCATTGTGGCTGCCAAACAGTGCCTGGAAGTTGCTGTCCTCGTACCAGTTGAGGGATTTGATCTTGAGGCCTCCGCCTTCCGGGTGTCCACACACGATACGGGACACAGCCTGGTACATCAGACTCGGTGAGTCTGTGGCGTTTTCTGTCAGAAACAGGATCTCATTTCGCAGGTCACTCCAGCTCCTCATACTGGCCAGCTGAAGGAATGAAAGAGGATACAATTATAATCGTAAAGTCAAGAAGGCTGATGTAACACAACAAATTTACTTAAGAGGTTTATATTAGTTTGTTAAACAGGTGTGTTGATTTTATAGGATTAGATCATTTGAGAATTAAAAGTAATTTACTCACCCTTATGTCATCCAAGATGTTTATGTCTTTCTTTCTTCAGTCAAAAAGAAATGGTTTTTGAGGATTTTTCTCTATATAGTGTACTTCAATGGGGATCAGTGAATTGAAGGTCCAAATTGCAGTTTCACTGCAGCTTCAAAGGGCTCTACATGATTCCAGCAAAGGAATAAGGGTCTTAACTAGCAAAACAATCAGTCATTTTCCGAAATAAAAAAAGTACTTTTTAACCACAAATACTTGTCTCGCACTAGCTCGACTTCTCGCATTACATAATCATGTTGGAAAGGTCACATGTGACGTAGGTGAAAGCTCCAACCCAGTGTTTACAAAGCAAACGTGCAAAGAAAGTCAACCGCCCTTAACAAAACCAGAACTAACCGCGCGTGACCTTTCCAACGTGACTACATAATGTGTAAAGACGAGTGTAAAGACAAGCATTTGTGGTTAAAAAGTATAAGTTTGTATTTTTTTTCAAGAAAATGACCAATTTTTTCACTATGCTGTAAAAAATTACTGATTTTATTGGTAAAAAAGTGTAAAAATGCTACAGAAAATCCCTATTAATTGTTCAATGGTAAGTTCCCCTTACTATATATGGTCAAAAACTGTATAGGACATTACATGTAATTTTACAGTAGTATACAGTTTTTGGAAGTGAAAAAAGAATGTATGAATAACCATATACTGACATTCCCAGAATTCCCTGTGTTACATTTCACATTTGATGTTCCTTCATTGAAATAACTATGTTTCTTCTTAGTTTTTTCTTATCAGTTGTGTACATTAGGGTTGTATGTTGCATCTAACGTTGAAGCTGCATTAAAACTGCAATTTGGACCTCCCACTGAAGTCCACTATATGGAGAAAAATCCTGGAATGTTTTCCTCAAAAACTGTAATTCCTTTCTGACTGAAGAAAGAAAGACATGAACATCTTGGATGACATGGGGTTGAGTAAATTACCAGAAAATGTAAATTTTAATTAGTGAACTAATCCATTAATATCAAATGTGTCATAAAACAATTAGTTGACCCAAAAAAGGAAAATTTTGTCATCATTTACTCACACTCATGTAGATCCAAACCCATATGTTTTTTTTTATTAGTTTTTCTTACTATTTAGCATTCAGACTCCATGGGATCACATTTGGAATACAGTGCAAGTAGTTTGGAATACTATCATGATACGGTAATGGTGCTTTTGTGCCTTTTTGAAGCATGAAAGCTCCAGTTACTATTCATTCTAAATGAAAAGAAGTGAAACAAGTGTCTCCTTTTGTGTTCCACTGAAGAAAGAAAGTCAGCAGGGTGACCAAATAACAAGAATTTTAATTTTGGGAGAACTATCCCTTTAACAGTACATAATAACAGAGAAAACTGACAACTATTACGAGAGATAATTTTAGTGTTTAATTATTCACTCCAGTGCAGGCTGTGTTTGCCTAATCCTTGACAGCTACTGTCATTGTCTAATGTTTAGGTCTTTCACCCAACAATCCCAAATCCAAAGATCCAGTGCCCCAAGGGCCTGTCCAAACCGAACGCAACTAGCTTTAGACAAACAAACCCTCCCATGAAAAGCTGGTTCTGCTTTTTCAACACACAAAAGGTTTTGTCAAACATAAAATAAAAGTCTATCATAAATGCATTTCTAAGCTGGCAGGTTTGCTTTTCGAGGTTGGCTGACAGGAAAAGAAATGTTATTCTGTGCTGGTCACGACATTTCATGGTTAAACAACCCCAACTGTCCTGTGAAAACTTTAATTTTTATTATAAATCTTCAGAAAAGGCCCCAAGTGTGTCTTCATTTAATCTGATTGCTGTCGAAGAGAAACAACTGAAAAAACAGATTTTTTTCTTTCCTACAGGTGCTTTTTCAACCTCTTGAGTCATCTTGAATCTCGGCAGGTAAGAGAAATACAAACATGTTTTGCAAAGCACACTACTCTTACTTTTTCAGTAGTATACAGTATGTGCATACAAAAAAAATACTATGCAGTAGGCAGTAGGTTAGTATTTCGAACATATCTACTGAGTAGAGAATTGCTTCTCCAGGTTATTAATTTTAAGGCAGGTGTGGACAAAGCTGTGCAGGATAAAAGCGTGCGAGCCTTACGGATCTGACTCAGCAAGCAAATAAAGTCACGTGCTGCTAATTTTGTGTAAAAGTGCACAGAGAATGGAGGGCGGAGGGTGCAACAGATGTCCTACTGCAAAAACAAAACACTCGCACAGAGGGGGAGAGAGCAAGAAATCAAGAAGGAATAACGTGCCAACTAACATCTTAAAGCTGTGATCAACTTGCATGCAAGTTTTTAAATTACACTACTAAAACTGATTTTTAATCTTGTTTTATTGCATGCAATATTAGATTCAGAAAACAAATACTAAATCAAGTTTTTGTTTACTTGCTTTATAGGCAAATAAGTGTTTTTTTTTCTTATTTCCAGAGTAAATAAAACAAACTCATTCTATTTCTAATGCTGAAAATTCTGTCACAGGAATAAATTATATTTTTAATGTTTTTTTTTTTAAAAAGAAGTCTCTTCTGCTCACTAAGCCTGCATTTATTTGATCCAAAATACAGCAAATAACGGTTTTCTATTTAAACATTTTTTATTTAAAAAAATGTAGCTTTGTAATCACAGGAATAAATTACATTTTAAAATATATTCAAATAGAAAAACGTTATTTTAAATAGTAAAAATATTTCACATTTTTACTGTTTTTACTGTACTTTGAATCAAATAAATGCAGGCTTGGTAAGTAGAACAGACTTATAAATCTTACTGTTCAAAACTTTTGACTGGTAGTGTATAAATATATACAAGCCTAAATATTTGCATATCTCTTCTGTACTTTTGCTTTTCAAGTATTGCTTATATATACTAAATGAAAAACAAGACGCAAATACTAATCAAGAAATTGTGCTTCATCCAGTCTCATACCAACACAGTGAAAGGTTACTGGAATTCACCATCCGTCTCAAACATGAAAGTGAGCCAGCAAACTAGAGCAGCGGGTTGAGTTTAATGCTCCATTCACTTAGACTCGCAGCCAAAGGTTTCCCTCTCAGTTGAGCAGAAAACAGAGGGGCTTTTGTATGGGCAAACAGGTCACGAACGCCTATCTCACTGTGTTAAGCAAACGTCTTTATTGCGGTTTTTGGATACTGACTGCTGAGTAGATAGTGTTACTCTTTCTCTCTGGATGCTTGTTCAGCTGTGCTTGGTTGTATATCTGTTCAGCTGGGAGCTGAAACAACTTTCTCTTCCTCCCACTGTGCACTGCTACAGCTGGCAAACGAGACACTACCAAACTCATCGACACATACAGGCCCAGTGTGACACTTTTACTGCTGCGTCACAGTCTCAGCAGTTGTCCTCGCCATTAAATGTCACTTTCACTCTCATGGGATGATTTTAGAGCCTTACTGTGTGCTGTTTGTTTAAACTATGATAGACAACTCTCACATGTATTTGTTTGACAGTTCACAGGACTACTCAGGATTGTTCTACCTTGTCTGACAAAACTTTAATGATAAGTGAAAAATATGAGGTCTACCTCCACAGCCAGTGATCCCAGGCTCTCCAGAAGGTTGTCTGTGGCTTTGGCAACTAGACGGACATCAGTGGCATTAGTCCTTATGTCCGACTGTAAAACAGAGAGAGAGAATTTTAGAATTGCATGTAGTTAATATATATAATACATATAGTTAAACAGACACAATTATTTTTGACAGTATATAAATGTATAATATAAATTGTGCACTTTTTTATTTTAATTAATATAATTTATATATTGATTTATATATATAACTTAATTTATGTTTTTTACACTACACAAATGTGTGCGTGTACACACACACACACACACATGTTTGTTTTTGTGAATTGTGGGGACTTTCCATAGACTTTTAGATTTTATACTGACCAAACGATATTGTCTATCCCCTAACCCAACCCTAACCCTAAACCTAGCCCTGACAGAAAACATGTTTGCATTGTTACACTTTAAGATAAACATCATTTACTATTACCGACCGCAGGCCGGTCCCCACAATGTCAAAAATTTCAGGTTTTACTATCCTTGTGGGGACATTTGGTCCCCACAATGTAGCAAAAACAAGTACACACACACATACACACATATATACTGTATATATATATATATAACAAGCTTAATTATTTTTTACACTGTAGAAATGTATATAATATAAATTTTGCACATTTTAGTATAATTTATATGTATATACTTAAAGCATGAGATCTAATATAAATTGCACACAATTTCACACACACACACACACATATACATATATATGAAGCTTGATTTTTTTAAACTATATAAATTTGCATAATTTTATTCTAATTAATATAATTAATATGAATTTATATACATAGCTTTACATACATAGCTAACTTACTTTATTACACTACGTAAATGATATATATATATATATATATATATATGTCTAATTTATTTTTTACAGTATATAAATTCTATAATATATGCAGATTTTTATTGTAATTAATATAATTAATATAAATTAATTTCTATATATATATAGCTTTGTTACGTTTTATTTTTAGATATATTTTTTACACTACATATATATATAACAAGCTTCATTTGTTTTTTTACATATATTTTTTTATATGTATATACATAAATCTTACTTTATTTTTTACAGTACATATATATATATATATATATATATATATATATATATATATAAAGCTTAATTTATTTTTTACAGTATATAAACATATATAATATAAATTTTTTTCTTTTTTTATTCTAATTTATGTAATTATTAATTAAACATTATATCAATTTGTATAATATAAATTGTGCTGATTTTTTTCATCTAATTTATATAATTTATATTACATTACATAAAACACACATATATGTGCACTGTAAAATTATTTTTCTATTTTTATATATTTGTTCTTTTTTAACCGTTATATATCTATTTGTTTTTATTTTATATTATACTTTACATTAGAGTTACATTAGACAACTATGTAAAAGAAATATTATAATATACATAACCTACATAAGGTTACATCATTTAAATTACATATTACATACATTACATATTACATAGTATAGGTCATTCACAATATTGTGTGTCACTCGGTTTTATGGCTGAAAATCAAATCTAGTTGCTCTCGTATCTAGATGGTTCTCGTATCAAATTTGCATGGCAGTAAATGATCAAAGAGCCATAAAGTTATGTAAGGCCTCATTCATTCCATGCATTCTATTTACTACCAGCCAGCGAAATCAAACTAAGATGACATATTTATCTGATTTTCCACTGCACTTCACTTTCCAAGAATCCTACTGGTGACTCAAAATCATCTTTCGTTGACCAGATCTATGAGTTAAACTGACATCTTTGTATTCCTTTTAAATGCTCATAGAAAGAAGCAGAACAGAGGAACTGAAGCTGTCGTAATTTCCAGCTGTGCCTTCGGGCTATATATTAAGGTAGGTGTGTAGGGCAACATGCAATGACATGCATCCTCCCACGCTCCTCATTACCAGCTAACTTGCTCTTTCTTTTCCTTTCTCTCTTTTAACTTGTTGTTGAGTTGTTTGTGTCTCAGCCCAGTGCATGCCAATGATAAAGTCACCTGGTTTTGTTTTTAACAACTCAGCAACAGCAGTGGAGAAGGGGAGGACTCTGTTGCACTGCTTTGGGAGATAAGATGATGACCTCTGTCACCCTTACACACACAGCAGAGCAAATTTATTAAGCAACAGTTTAATTTACACCCTTTCCTGACAACAAAGCCACACCATCTGGACTCATCCAGAACTCCAGACTGGCCATTGCTGTAGGCATTTACATTTCTCTACAGTAAAACCGCTTGTGTCCTCTGCAACACTAAACAAATTACGTATAATATGATTTAGTGATGGTGCTAAATAGTAGAATATAATGCATAAAAAAAGTCTCTTTTAAGACCATTAAGATTTTTACACTGTGAAATTATTTTCTTAACAATTAAAAATCAAAAAAACTTCTTTTTAGCCTTTTTTTGTAATTACTCTCAATTATGATTCTCATTACTTTAAAAAATATTTTAATATCTAAGTGAACAATGGTATTGTTTTGACACAAAATATTTACCATTTAAAATATATAGAAAAAGAAATGTATTGTTGAAATAAGTAAAATACTAATAACAATAATAATAATAATAATAAATAATAAATTCTACCCAAAATATGAAACTGTATTACTATTATTATTTTTTTTTCTTTTGATTTTTGGGTGGAATTTATGACATGGACATAGTTTAATTTAATTTAATTTAATTTCTTTGTATCAAATCTGTTCATTCTGATAATAAATTCCGCCCAAATAAAAAATATAAAACTGTATTGCTATTATTATTATTATTTATTTTTCTTTTATTTATTTATTTATTTTTTTGGTGGAATTTATGACATGGACATATTCTTTATAGTTTTTATTAGATTATGATCATTGTAATATATGGTAATTAAAAAATATACATATTACCACATTTATTTATTTATTTATTTATTTATTTATTTATTTATTTATTAATTAATTCTAATTTAATTTCATTATTTAATTAAATTATATCTTTGAAAACATGTATCAAATCTGTTCATTCTAATAATAAATTCTTCCCAAATAAAAAATATGAAACTCTATTACTATTATTTATTTATTTATCTTTTGATTTTTGGGTGGAATTTATGACATGGACATATTCTTTGTAGTTTTTATTAGATTCTGATCATTGTAATATATGGTAATTAAAAAATATTACCATATTTATTTATTCCTTTTAATTTAATTAAGTTATTTCTTTGAAAATGTGTATCAGATATGTTCATTCTGATAAGAAATTTCACCCAAATAAAACATATGAAACTGTATTACTGTTGTTATTATTATTATTTATCATCAAATCTGTTTATTTTGTTTCCCTCTAGGATGTTTCTTACCCTAATAGGTTTAAGGAAATCCAAGTTGGACTTGAAGTGCTTCTCGGCCTGGTCCAGCCAGCTATTAGGAGAGCTGCAGATGACGTTCTGGGTGAATCTCGCCACCCTTTTGTCTGGGATGGTCACAAAATCCTCAAGTGTGGTGGTGCTGCACATATCCCTTAAATGGACGCCAAAACCTTTGATCAGCACCTAAAACACGAGGAGCATTGGTGAAAAGACGGTAGGAGTGAGAACAGATAAAAGAAAGGTGCTCATGTGAACCGTGAGGGGTTTGGAGATAGAAGGGAACAAAGCTGTTCAGATGACCCATGAGTTTGTTATCAAGACCGGGACATTATAAGGCACTTAGACTAGATGCCTTGAATACACATTGCGAGGGTACATTAGGATAAAACTAGGCTGCCTATGGTCATTTATGAGGACTGTAGATTGTGTAATGCCCTGAGGGCATGTCACACAGCTAACAGATGTTGATTTACAAACAAAAATCAAGTTGCATGCTGGTTTCCTCTCTTTAACTGTTTCCTCAGGGCAGTTTACCAGCATGTGTGGAGTAAACTATCAAAACGGACCTAGAAACAATGACCGTGTATGCTGTGTAATTACAGTACAACAAGTGTGAGGTTTGGGTCAGTGGAGAACTTAAAGACTTCCAGAACAACAATTTACAAATAATTTACTCACCCCCTTGTCATCCAAGATGTTCATGTCTTTCTGTCTTCAGTCGTAAAGAAATTATGTTTTTTGCGGAAAACATTTCAGGATTTTTCTTAATATAATGGACTTCAACTGTGCCCCTGATTTTGAACTTCCAAAATGTAGTTTAAATGCAGTTTCAAAGGGCTCTAAACGATACCAGCCGAGGAAGAAGGGTCTTATTTAGCGAAACAATCAATCATTTTTTTTGAAAAATAAAAATTTGTATACTTTTTAAGCACAAAAGCTTGTGTAGCACAGGCTCTGGGATGTGCGTTCTTGAATGATTCGTTCATTTTGAACGGATCTTTAATGTGACTCGGGAGGAACGAGTCATCTCAGGGAGTGATTCGTTCAGTCCTATTTAGGTTCTGTACTGGAATTAGTTCACCTGTTTTGAGTCTTTGCATTTTTTTTCGAGTCGTTATCTTATGGGGCTGTCACATGATGAACGAACGACTCAAACCCGAAAACTTGTCAGATAAGAGGTGAGGTGAGCTAATCATAGACTAAAGAACCAGGTAAACAATTAATTAATCTTTTCTGTTTCTTATAGCATTACAGTTTTGTCTTGTTTGTAGTGTGATCAACATTTTTGTAAGCAGTAGATGTGTTGAAGTAATACGTAACATTTTAATTATATTTTGCTAAAATTAACACAATTTTTTTCATTTTGCTGAATGAGACTCAAAGGTCCGAGTCGATAAAATGATCCGAACTTTCCATCACTACTACGAATCACGTCTAAGTTCATCGTCCATTTACTCCGGCTAAAAAAGGTAGAGTACGGCGAAAAACTCTTATCTTATTTTCTCCTACAACTTCAGAATCGTCCGACATGGTTGTAGCTTTTTTTGTTTGTAAACAGCGTTTGACTTAACATTACTTGCACTTTGTTAGTCTTTGCGCGTTTGCTTTGTAAACACTGGGTCTGTAGTTCCGTGTGACCTTTCGACATGATTCAATAGTGCATATAGTGTCGTGAACGGGCATCCTAGAGCCTGTGCTACACGAGATTTTGTGCTTAAAAAGTATACAAATTTTTATTTTTCAAAAAAAAAAAAAGACTGATCGTTTCCCTAAAGAAGACCCTTCTTCCTCAGCTGGGATCGTTTAGAGCCCTTTGAAGCTGCATTTAAACTACATTTTGGAAGTTCAAAATTTGGGGGCACAATTGAAGTCCTTTATATGAAGAAAAATCCTGAAATGTTTTCCTCAAAAACCATAATTTTTTTACGACATGAACATCTAGGATGACAAGCAGTTGAGTAAATTATTTGTAAATTGTTGTTCTGGAAATGGAGTTCTCTTTGGACACCATCTACGCTTCAAAATAATGCATTTCAATGCTCACCTTTTCAAGATTCACATCAGCTTCCAGAATATTCTGTACATAATTATGGGAAAAGGAGGCGTTCTGTTGGAGGAACGTGGAAAGGGTCTCATTTTCACGCAGGAAGTCCTTCAGCTTGAAACCTAAGGACAAACATACCACTTTAGTGTGTGCGTGTTAAGCAATGCTTCACAAAACCACCATACAATGGCTGTAGTTATCGGTTTTCAGCAATTTGACCAGACTTTTAATTTCAGAAGACCCGCCCCCACATTTTAGGATTAATGTTTTTGGAAACGTCCATTAGTTTACATTTACATCACATTCTTAACAAAACCTCAAACTTTTATTCGGGATACATGTGCTCACTTGCTGAAATTCAGTGCTGTTCATTCAGGTGTGGAGCCTTTGAGAGTGTTAACTACATACTCGTGTGCTCTCCTTGAATTTCATTCCTCTTTGAAAGTTCAAGTGCATGTCTGAGCAGGCCAGCGAGAGAGGTTCACTTGGGCGTGAAAAGAAACGTCGACTGATTCATCGTGTGATTCCACAAACAATGTACAGGGAGTCTAGTTGCCTAAATGTTCTGGAATCTAAATCAGGGCTTGAAGTACAACATGCAAATTGAAAAAAATTGGACAGAAGTGTAAGACTCTCCTTTCTTAAATAAATAAATACTTTTTTTTAGCAAGGACCCATTAAATTGATCAAAAGTGACAATAATAACTCTGAGATTGTTACAAACAAAGTAAATGGTGTTCTTTTAAACTTTCTATTCTTCAGAGAAACAGTTTTCAACATTGATAATAATAGGAATCTTTTCTTGAGCAGCAAATCAGCATATGAGAATGACTTCTGAAGGATCATGTGACACTGAAGACTGGAGTAATGATGCTAAAAATTCAGCTTTGCATCACAGGCATAAATTACATTTTAAAATATATTAAAATAGAAAGCAGCTATTTTGAAATAGTAATAATATTATACAATTTTACTGTTTTTACTGTATTTTTTTATCAATTAAAACCGTAAGCAAACGAGACATCTCTTAAAAACTAACAGACCTAAAACTTTTAAATAATAATGCATTCTTTACATTATTTGATTTATATGACGAATCACAATTGCAACCAAAATCCTAAAATGCGGTGATGGATCTGCTGAAATTCAAAGTTCGGTCAAATTGAAAGTTTTTCAGATCCCTTTTCTATGAAGAGTGTAGTCAATTCTGTAAATATAGGGACATCTCCTATGTTGCTAGACAGTAGACACTTCCTCCTCCAATCCATGCGCTTGAAGTCATACTTGATGTGTATGGAAAAGTGTAGCCATTCACACCTTGCTAACAACTACCAGCCCAACTGTCTCCATGTCTTCCATCTGTGCTGTTCAGGGAAACAAAGGCTGGAAGTGTGTCCATTGCTAGGGAGGGGCAAAACCCCAGGAGGTGGCAGATTCCTGAACTATTCAGTCGCTTCCCCACTAATCATTCTTTTGAAAAGAGGGTAAAGGGGGAGAGTAAAATCGGGTCTGAAAAGACATGTGCAAGGACCTTTTGTAAAGTCATGGCCAATTACATCTGTTAGACCTTTTTAGATAGTACAGGTATACGCAAGCTCAAAATGAGAAGGTCTAGTTAGTCTCAATGATCTGTGGTGAAATCAAGATACGTATACGTAATACATGGGTTTCCAAAACCCTTATTCCAGTTCTCAGTCAGTTGTAACCTATGTCTTCAAATTGACAGTGACATTCAAAAGTTTGGTGTTGGTAAGACTCTTATGCTTTCAGCAAGACTGTATTCATTTGATCAAAAACAGAGTAAAAACACTAAAACTGTGAAATATTATTAGAATTTGAAAATAACAGCTTTCTATTTTAATATACTATAAAATGTAATTTGTTCCTGTGATGGCAAAGCTGGATTTTCTGCATCATTACTCCAGTTTTCAGTGTCATATGATCCTTCAGAAACCAATCTGATATGTTGAAAGACGTTAAAAATATTGAAAAAAGTGGTTCTACTTGATATTTTACGGAAACTGTGATTCTTCATTGAATAGAAAGTTCAAAAGAACAGCATTTATTTAAAAAGAACTCTAGGTATTATCGCTTAATGTAACGTAAACGTCTTACTGAAATATGTAGTAGAAAACCCATGAAATATTTACGTTATTTTAAAAATCCACATCGTTATATGTCTATTTTGGACTATGAGGGGGTCCATTATTTTGATTACGTAAAACGGTTGTACGGGTGAGCTACTGGCGGAATACACAACTCAGAAAATAAAATACAGATACGATGACCAAAGCTGAAAGAGTTTATAGGTGGATATAATCGTAGGCTTAAACCAAATGCCATACCATTGATTTTTCCACACAAACAGTCTAAAAGTCTTTTTTAAAATAATGTAAATCTTTCATAGGCTTTCTACTATATATTTCAGTATACGTACAGTTGAACGCATAGCCTTTCAAAGTATTCTCCATTTGATTTTATGCATTAACGCAGGTGGTCGACACGTGCTTCAGAAAGCTTCATCTATGTCCAGTGTCTGCTCTATTTTTCTCCATAAGTTAGGACCGGTAACAAATATTTTTTTTAACTCTTTTAAACCAAAGCTGGGCTATCTTATACCCTCTTGCTCGTAAACGCTCGTCAATGTGAGCATCTGTTGTTGTTGCAGTGTTCGCTATTTTGTTGTTGTTGTTTTGTTTTCTACTGTGAAACAGCGGCCCAGGACAGTGTTGCCACCTTGTGGAACAACTGATTACTGCGAAACAAATTTGCAGTTATTTGCGTGGTTACAAATATCGGATTGTACACTTACCCTCACATACACATAAAAAGTGAAGTATACTTGAAAAAAGTGAAGCATACTATACAAGTCATATGCTCAATAATCAAAAAGAAAACCATTACAATTTTCTTTTGCCGACTACAACAATTAGCATCATATTTTGGGTGTGTTGTTTTTCAGAAACATTGCAACCCATTATGAGGCCAATGTAAAGCAGCTATTTAGAGCTCTTTGTGAATTCAGCATTACAGCTAATCATAGCAAATGATCTAGGTGTGAATGGGTTCAAGCAATAACTATAACCTAAACCCAAAGACCTCAACTCTTTCATGTCTGTCGAGAATAAAGACAGAAATGAATGAGATCGCAGCATGCGAAAAAAGCCCCACAATGACTGGATGGCGTGTTCAAAGCATTCCTATTGTCATGCACGACAGTGTGAGACACAATAATGAAGCTTTAATTTGAACAGGTGGACTCACATGGCTCTTTTTCCTCTGATTTCAGATATTTAAACTACAGAACAGGAACAAGATTTAAACTTTTGCGGGAACAGGAGAGTGTATTATGTGAATTTAGGTCCATTTTGGATTCATTTGATCGTCATCTACCCATTTCACTGTCACCGTTCTGAAAATGTCATCGCACTTCATTTTTTGGTTAAATGCATTCTAGAAATTGTTACTGCAGACATGCTGTGATGGCGCCTGTGCAACCTTTACTCCATTAGGCAGAGAAATGCAATTAAAGCTCACTTAGCGTGAGAAGAGACGTCTGTGATCGGAAGAGACAATTCACGCTGCTCACTAAGTGAATAGGGCAGGTAATGCTCAAGCACTGGATTCTGGGATGTGTGTGCATATTTACACCCACACTAGCCCTGAAAGTGACTTGCCATGGCTTGTATGAAAGGCTTGATCTTTCATTCAGCCTCCTACTCTCCCAATGGAAAAAACAGCACAATCTCAACAAATCCTCAACAACCTTTTGCTTATATATTCACAAGGATTAACTGATAATTCGACTTTGTTTGTTATAGAAGAATACAATTGCTGAAAAGGGGCAAAAAAACATTACATAGTTCAGCCAAAAATGAAAAACATTCCATTTATGCAGTCTTATGTCATTTGCCAACCCACATTACTCTCTTTCCCTGCTAGAACATAACAAGGAACAAGCTAAAAATTAAGTATTTAAGTCAACTGTGGTCAACTGTATATTCAAATTTGATGAAAACGGCAAGTTCATGATGTTCATACCATTAGTTCTTGTGGGTTTCTCAACTGATTTTTGAAGTTGGAATAAAAATTAATATCATAAGTTATCAAAAGGCTTTAGAAAACTTGGAATACAGCACACAAGTCAGATCGCTAATGATGTTTTTCAGCATTTTTGTGTATTTGAACCCATTCCAACAATGACTGTATGATTTTGAGATTTTTTCATACTAATTACAACTGAGGGACTCATATGCAACTATTACAGAAGGTTCAAATGCTCACTGATGCTCCAGAAGGAAAAACAAGCCATTAAGAGCCAGGGGTGTAAACTTTTAAACAGAATGAAGATTTTTCTTATTTTTCCTAAATATCATGTATTTTTTTATTTAGTACTGCCCTTCAGAAGCTACAGAAGATAGTTGCATATTTCCCAGAAGACAAAATTAGTTACATTTACCCTGATCTTCAAATTCAAAGTTTTCACCCCCTGCCTCCTAATGCATCGTTTTACCTTCTGGAGCATCAGTGAGCGTTTGAACCTTCTGTAATAGTTGCATACGAGTCCCTCAGTTGTCCTCAGTGTGAAAAGATGGATCTCAAAATCATACAGTCATTGTTGGAAAGGGTTAAAATACACAAAAATTCCGAAAAACAAAAGAATTTGTGGGACCTAAAAGATTTTTCTGAAGAACAGCAGGCAGTTTAACTTTTCAGGACAAACAAGGGACTCATGAATAAATATCACTAAACAAAATAATTCAGGTAACAACACAGTATTAAGAATCAAGCGTATGAAAACTTTTGAACTCGCTTTTATAAATTCAACTATTATTTTCTTTTGTGGACTATATGTAAAATAATTAACATTTTGCGGATTCAAGGTGTATTTAAACTTTTGACCTCAACTGTATTTGTGTGATGTCTTCATTCTAGGCAATTTTACTGTACTCACCAGCTGTGTTATTTTGCATGACTTTTACTGCATTGATAAGCTCCTTGAATCCATCTAAGCTCTTGTCATTTTGACTGTATAGTAAGATCTTCTTGGCATCAGAAAACAGCCGTGATATTCTGAAAAAAAAAAGTCAGAATTACTACTTGCGCTCTGTGTCTTATATTATGCATAATTGGCCACATTATAGTGTTAGTTCGAAATCTTCAGCTGTAGGCAACAACTTACATTGAATCATTAAAATTTCCAACGACTCCTGGAGATTCCCCAGGGGTTGGGTGTCGGAAGCACGGGTTGTTGGCGTTGCAGACGATGCCCTGGATCCAGGGCAGGGTGCCTGCTGACGGCATGGCTTTGTTGGGAAAGTGACCTGTAACAAATAAACGGAGACAAAATGAACTACCTCATTGAACAGGGCTGAAAAGAGTTTCCACATTAAGGCTTTCTCGGAGAGCAGAAGAGAAGAAAGTGTACACGATAAAACCGGCATAATCAAGACACGGACATAAGAGTGATGATATCAGAAAAAGTTGAGAAAAGCATTTTTTCCACTGAAACCATAATGCAGATAATCCAGATAATGCATCTATGACTTCAAAAGTGTATTTACTTCATAAATGACAAGAGATCCTGATAATGGGGGGTGGTAGATAGTTCAGATATGCTATCAGATTGACATCCAACTGTATGGACATGATGTGCCGGATGAGATTTACGCTATTTTTTCGTTCCAGTGCTGCAACCCATCCCAATATACAGTACAGTACAGAGAATTGACACATTCCCTTAGACAGCCTTATCTTCTCACGGACCTAAAAAAAATCAGCAAACATCTGACTATCTATCCCTGGAGGATGCGTATTCTAGGAGGGGACCTTATCGAATGATTACCTAAGCGGTATATATGTGACCTATGTCCCCCCACAGACTCACTGTTATTTCTATAATGAGTCAAATATGCAGGTCTGCTATCAGTCAACCTTAAGACTGCCAGCTGATCCACTGCTGAGCACAGCAAAGATAAGATAATACTTAAAACATGAAGTAATCAATTCAGCCGCGATTTGTTCAATCCCACATATATTTAATTTTAAATAATTTAAGATGAACCTTACAAAAATCTATCAAAGAACATATCTGGGTCATAATATCAAAATAAAAAATTATAACATTTTTCGATAAGGTCCCCTCGTAGAATACGCATCCTCCAGGGATAGATAGTCAGATGTTTGCTGAATTTTTTCAATTTTAATGAGCTAAAAATGATGTATCTTTATAATATTTGTTGTACTCCTTTTAATTTATGTTAAATTGAATTTAAAAAGTCATTAATTACAGCATTTTACAAGAGAAGCACATTCTTGTAGAATACTGTAATGCATGATTCTTCTAATTAAATCATCATAAAAATAAATTCTCAAAAATATCACAATCACAATTGTTTAATGTAATCAGTTTCTTTTTATATCTACATACACTACCTGTCAAAACTTTTTAAACAGTAAGATTTTTTTTTTTAAAGAAGTCTCTTCCGCTCACCAGGCCTGCTTTTATTTGATCCAAAGTACAGCAAAAACAGTATAATTCTAAAATATTTTTACTATTTAAAATAATCATTTTCTGTTTGAATATATTTTAAAACATAATTTATTTCTGCTTTTAAAGCTGAATTTTTAGCATAATTTCTCCAGTCACATGATCCTTCAGAAATTATATTATAATAAATGCTGATCTTTGGATCTTTCATCAAAGAATCCTGATCTGTTCATCAAAGAATCCTGAAAAAATGTACTTAGCTTTAAATATTGATAATAATAAGAATAGAAAACAGCAAATCAGCATAATTACAATGATTTCTGAAAGCAATGATGCTGAAAATTTAGCTTTGATCAAATTACATTTTAAAATATATTCATATAGAAAGAATTTATTTTAAATAGTAAAACTATTTCACAGTATTACTGCTTTTGCTGTATTTTGGATCAAATAAATTCAGGCTTAGTGAGCAGATGAGAATTCTTTAAAAACATTAAAAATCTTAATGTTCAAAAACCTTTGACTGGTAGTGTATATATGATGCAAAAAAATAACCTAACACATAAATACATTGTCAAAAATATCACAATACAAAAAAAAAAAACTTAAATATTCACACAATAATATAATATTGTGTGATTTCTTTTAAACATATACATTTATATTTGGTGAAATATTTCATTAATTCACATAATCTTCTGTTTACAGCTTCAGGGAACATAATATTGCTGGTTCTGAAGTCTTAAAATTGATTTTTACCTACATGATGGACATTGTTCTTTCTGTCCATTTAATCACTTTAGCAGGAGAAGTTGCAACATGACTGTACTCGCATATGACAAACCTATTTGTCCATCAGCGCACGCCAGACAGGGAGAAGTGAAATTATGAACAGGACCTCTTATTTCCTGTATAAACCAAAGCGGTACCACACGGACACATTTGCGCGTCAACAAGATCTCATGACCAAGTCTCTCTGTTCCACAAAGAAGAACAGAAAGTTCACAAAATAATCTGTATCATAGTATGTCTTTTCAAACACCACTAGTCAAAGATTGTTTTTTAAATTCCTGGCTAGTTTACAGCCTGGCATCTACTTATCTATTTGAAAGCCGATCAGGCACAATAAAAACTATAAAATAATGATAGACTATCAAAATAACTAGCTAGTATTAAAATATAGACCATTTTGTACTTGTTTGTGCCCTAAAATGCAGAAATAGGGATTACTTTTTCTAAACCCCAGCATGCTCCTAATAGCATCACCCTATCTGTCTACACATCCTGTGTGACTGACAAAGCACCCATTACTCCAGTTATCAGTGGGAACTCCTAAACACCCTGCCAGTTTGACACATCTGATAATGCTACACCATAAAAAACATGCAATGAAATGAAACTTGCATTTTCACCCTGTGCGTTATGTATTTAGATTATGCAATGCAATTAATATGCACAGGTTGTATTGCAAAAGTTGTTTTGCATGAAAACACGTGGAAGCCATTTCGTTTTTCAAAACAGGATAATTGCATTGCATCACTTCTTCTTCACTTCTGTTCAAAACTGAGTATACTCACATTCATGTTGCTCATAAGGCGGGTAGTTCAACCTCACAGCGATCAGGATGAAGAAAATAAAGAGAGGCCACACAATCTCCGTCAGCAGTTGGAGCTGCACAAGTCAAACACATAAAGACAAAAACGGTCAGCGTTTTCTGGAAAGTGCAGACACTAGAGACCATCTTTGGCCCTGGTGAAACATGACTAATAGAGCTCTCAGGAAATAAGCTCTAATGTCTAAGGTAAGGGCTTCTGGTGTGTCATGCCATCAAGGGCGGGTTTTTATTAACAACATTTATTATTAATACACGACAGAGGATCGATCAGAGCCTCCAGATATAGTACAACAGCACAGAGGAACATCCACTGGGAACAAGGCATGTCTACATATATCCAATGGGGAATGAAAGTCATCTGACCTTTTGTTCTCCATTTAGCACTTTTGTGGGTAATGCTTTTTTATTTTAAACCATAAAAATGTGAATACATCAGTACTGTACTTTTTCAAACTATTAAACAATAGAAAATTAGGTTTTGGATTTAAGATTTAAAAAAATACCAGGATATACCATGTTTTTTTGGACATGTATTATGGAACAACCGTGGTTTAAGACATCTTGGAAGCACCTTGTAAATATAAACATTAGAGTACCATGTTATACACCAAAATACCATAGTATGGTAAAACCAAAGTGCTTTTTGTAATGCATTCAAGAGTAAAATACCCTATTTTAAAGAGATGGAGATGGTTTAAATATAGTTTTCATGTGCAATAACCGGAGACTCATAGTATAACAGCATTCTGTATTGAAATTGTTAAAAAAAAATTAATATGTGGATTGTTAATGAAAGTAAACATCTCAGAATTCTCAAATTATATCATCAGGAATGAATAGCTAATAAAATTCAATCTAAAATGACTAAAACAATCTCAAGACTTAATGTTGATCTCAAAAGCAGTATGATTTCAAAGCGTTACGCATAACGTCACGTGCTAGGCATCAAATGATATTTGCTTTGAAATAAATGTTATTCTTGTTTATGATAGCAGATTGAAAAACAAAGAGAAATCCTGAAAGATATAGATGTTAAATCTGTTGTCCTTACCGTTTGTCTCCTTCTGTAGGTGAAGTTCTTCCACAGCAGCAGACCCAGTTGAGTAAAGACAGACATCTTCACTCGGGTCCCTCTTCACTCTCAGCTCTCAACTGCAATGACACAACAGAGACGCGGAGTGAAAAAGGCATCCAGCAGCGACCAACAGAGCAGCTCAAAAGTCCAGGACAAAGTGCAGCCTTCCTATCAGCCTCTCTGCTGCTTGCTCACGTCTTCCCTTTTCATCTCTTCTCCCCTGCCCTGTTTTAGGGAAGGCCAACCTTTTCTTTTTTTCCCAGAATTCCTGGAAGTGGTGGACCTTGTAGTGTCAGAGAATCATCAAGCACGGAATTTCACAGGCCATTAGGGTCTCTGGGGTAGGTAGCTTCACTCTTAATGGCCACGTTTGATCAAAGAGCTTCATTTAAAATGCACAGATTTGCTGGAAGTCAGAGAATCGTGTCCTTGCTCTATGCTAACGACGCTATTCAAATGCGAAAAGGGTCTAGACATTCTTGAGTGATCTTCATCTAACGCTTACATTGTTCTCACTGTCTGAGCCTTTCAGTGATTTAATCAGGTAACCCAAAACAGAAATGATCATGTTTGTGATGAGTTTGGATGGAAACAAAACTTAAGCCTGTTAGAAATAGTAAAATATGTAGAAAACAAAGCATACTTTATGGCTAAAATAGGATGATGTATGTTTTTACAATGATACAAGAAGGACTTTTACTTGTCTAAAAGTGTAAACTGTCAAAGTGTCAAGAAAGACAAAATGATCTAAACTGCTAACCATATTCATTTTATACCTCTATAATTTTACTGTATGTCACCAGTTGACACATTCATATCTAGTTTTAGCAGAAACATCTAGCAACAAGTCAAAAAGAAACAATTATCAGAGTTTGAAACAATATTCACGCCCGCACCCTTCATCACGCTGCCCAGGACAATGTTCCTGCTAGCCCTTTCAAACCCTGACACCATGCACAGAGAGAACATGACTGTACCTGTGACAAACACAGACTGCTTTCTATGGGTTTTTAGGTATACATTCTTCAGGTCATTAACTATTAATTTCAGGCGTTTCCCATTATGTTCAAGCTGAAGTGCTTGAGGCTGCATGTTGCTTTGAGAATTTGAGAATTCATACAGCTTTTCCTTCCCAGCTACCTGCACATGTTATGTCTTCCATTATTACAGATGCAGATGGCAAAAGCCTTCATATATAAGTATATATGTGACCCTGGACCACAAAACCAGTCTTAAGTAGCACGCGTATATTTGTAGCAATAGCCAAAAGTACACTGTATGGGTCAAACTCATAGATTTTTCTTTTATGCCAAAAATCATTAGGATATTAAGTAAAGATCATGTTCCATGAAGATATTTTGTACATTTCCTACCATAAATATATCAAAACTTAATTTTTGAGTAGTAATATGAATTGCTAACAACTTCATTTGGGCAACTTTAAAGGTGATTTTCTCAGTATTTTGATTTTTTTGCACCCTCAGATTCCTGATTTTCAAATAGTTGTATTTTGGCTAAATTTTGTCCTATTCCAACCAACTATACATCAATGAAAAGCTTATGTATTCAGCTTTCAAATAATAATTTAAAAAAATTGAGCCTCATGACTGGTTTTGTGGTTCAGAGTCACATATACAGTGTACAAAATGTTTCATTTTTCATTTTCCATGTTTCAACATCCATTTCAACTAATTTAGCTTGACACTACATTAGTGGAAGTTCTGTCATTTCGTTTTCAGAGTTTCTACTAAATTTTTTCATCTGTAATTCAACCCAAAATAGGCAAACGTCTAATTAACTTTTACTGCAGGTTGTGGATTTGTCTTCACTTTGAATTACTTTCATACTTTAAGGCACTTATTAAACTAAGTTTTTTTTCGTGTTTTTACAGTCTAGCTTTGTTTTTCACACATTCAGACCTAAACCTTTGTCTGTCTGGTTCATTGTTCTGTTGCTGTTCTCATATAGCACTTCTGATCTTTCTGTTCGCTGATAAAGAACCACACGTTATCACTTTTTGCTATTTTTGTACTATATTTGCTTTTTTAAAAAAAAAAAAAAAAAAACGTCAAGTTTTGTTTCTGAAGCTTAACAGCTGTTCTTCAGATAAATAACAACTGCGTCGCACAATTTTACTTTAAGTGTTACTTCAATGAAAAAAAAAAAACTGTGTCAGTGATTCAATCATTTCCTTTGACAACTTTTACTCTCGTCATAAATACTGAAATATTGTTATGGTATTTGTATTGTTTTCAATAATACGACACATGAAACCTTCTGAAAGCCGTTCATTCTCCTTTAGAACATTAAAAAACACATAAACTGTGTTAAAGAAAGCGAAACATAAATGTATCTTACCAGACAGTTGATGAGCTTTGATGGACATTCGCTGTAATCCAAATGAATCGGATGTATATTCGTCCCTGTGGACTCTGACGCCGGTGGATCTCGTGTGAAGGAGCATCTGAGGGTTTAGAAGTGGTTTTATAGCGCATCCGCTCTGAGCGCCGGGTTACTGTCGGTCATCCAGTGTGCTGCTCATTTTAACTGAGTCTGGATCAACACGTGGAGCCCAAAACAGCTCTTAACTGGCATAACTGCAAACATCTGCTGACAAACGAGTGCCATGAAAACAACACAGGGATGAACCATGCCTCTTCTATTGGTGTTTGCTTTTTAATGGCCATAAATGACAGAATCTTATTTGAAAGATTTATTATTCAGAGTACAGATGATGAAAAAGTATTGTTATGCAGTCTGGGCTCTTAAAAGCAGGCATATTACAACACTTGGCACAATCCCTTTCCCTTTTAACTCCACTGGGATCTATTTTTTCGAATTGATGTGATAAAATACTCATGTCTGACAATATTTGAATGCAAAAAGGACCACAATCTAAGAAAATATTAAATAATGTATATAATCATCACTCTCTGAGTATACAAAATGTATATAAAACTGTATATAAAAACCATCTGCCAGAGGAATTTCACAGTGGTTGAAAGATGGTAAATTGGATTAATATTACCAGTTAATTTGGATTTACTTTAATCATCTTTATTTATGGGAAATGACACATGAACACAAACATGGAGTGGTAAGTGACAGACCATTTATGGGAAACGTGTCAAAGGTTTCTTCAACTTGCCTGACTCAATGTCCAGGCTTTAGGAATGGTGTATCTGCAAGTGCGCTTGTGATGGCCAGGTAGGCAATGTATTGTTTTTTGGTGGCTTTTCTTGATGAATGTAGGTGGAGACTTCAGATTAGACCAGAATAAGATGTATTAAGCTATGTACTGATACTTATTATTGTGTTCTTAATGCTTAAATCTCATCAGGGAACTATTTTCCATAAACTGACCACAAAACCACTTATAAGTAGCATGGGTATGTTTGTAGCAATAGCCAACAATACACTGTATCTTTTATCCACATCTAAGTAAAGTCAAGTACAAACTGATTACAATCTTATGCCATGGCATATGCCAAGATGTACTTTCTCTGTGTTTGGTGTTCATTGGTGTTGCAACATAGATGTAACTGACATTGTGAAAGCTAGTGAAACTCTGGAAAATCCTGGACTGGGATCCGGTATTCTGGCATTGTGAGAAACACAAACACTGAGTCATCTTAATTTTCAGAAATGGTGCAGAGCTCAGTATCCAAATTTACCCATATTTTACGTTCCAGTGATATCTGTAATTCTAGGCCAGGGAAGGTATTTCCTAACACTAGCAGAGCAAAACAGATAATTGAATTCACTAACAATTCATACATGACTATCCTATAATGATTTCTTAGGACACAGTCCGATCTAGAAAACAATAGGAAGGTTTAAAAACAGCTCAGAACAGCCAATGACCTAAAGTAACCTGTCTGTGATATCACTTTTTGGAGGAAGGGTCAGCTGATATTATCACTTCCTGAATGCATTTGCTGGAGCACAGCTGTTGGCACATACGGTCCACCGCTGTCAGTGTGTCTAGTGCAGTAAGTAATGAAAAATTTCTGACTTTTTTAGTGGAGGAGGGTGATGAAATAATGGAAAACATCCTTCTGAAACCCTGGGAGCACATGCTCTACACTTGCTACCATTAAAAATGATTAGAAAGTGCTGCCAAAGTTATAATTCACCAGTTGAAGTCAGTTACGTTTCATTTTGGAAAAACTGGCTGCAATAACATGTTGAGATGCTACTATAAAAATAATTTTCATGGTGTATGCCTTCTTTGGACAACTATGCATTTCAGCTAACCTTTTTTCTGTTGTTTGCTATTTGTTAGAGAAAATTTCAGTAAAAAAATTCATTACAAAGATTTAAAGGTAATATATTATTTTGTTATTGAACTGAATCATACAAATTGCTTCAACTGTGAGGCTTACGTCTGAGGTTATTATGTAAGTTTCCTGTAAGTTGCTATAGAGTTTCTTAGTGAAGTGGGTCATTCCTCAGCTCTGAGGTCAGTGTGTCCTGCGGGAGAAATGCCTGCCACCTTCGGCGAGCTCTTGCAAGGTTCACATCCATAAAATATGAGCAGCACTGATGCTGTCTTGAGAAAGAAAAGCGGAAGGCTAGAAGCAGAGAACTTGAATGTAAATATAACACATAAATATCACATTACTCTTTGTCAGAAATAGACTAAAGGTTCTTATAGAACAATAATAACTCCTAAGCTGACAATGGACTAATAAACAAGGAAAAGAGAGCAAACATGCTGACTTCAGAAGTGTGTGACAGACACGTCAATGCTGTTTCATCACATTTTAAAGGGGAAAGTTCAGGCCACATTGGTTTAAGGAGTAAAAGGCTTGTTTTGTTTATAAGAGCAAAACAGCCTCCTAGATACTGTAGTGACTTGAAAATCTATTCTAAATATGTATCATTTCTGCATAATAAGATGAGACATTTGCTAAAACTGCTTAAGATTGCACATAAACATAGAGAAGGAGAGTAAATTGAATGTTTCACCCAGTGGTGAGAGATAATGTTGGTCGTGACCCTTATGTTTACAGTACCAAGCACGTAGAGACAGATAATAAGAACTTAATATGCTGGCATTAAATAAGTACCAGAAAAAGAAACGGTGAGCAAAAAAAACAACAGATTTTAATTAATATTAAGCTGTGGAAATTGAGGTTTAATTGAGCTTTGCGATTTTTACTCTACTTACAAGGGGTTTAAAAGACAATTCGGAAGTATACAGAACGGAATGCGTTTCTGAAACAAATAAAACTATTAAATTAGAACAATTAAAAATACATTCGAAATATAATGATACATATTAACGCACTGTATATACATATTCTGGCAGGTATGGTTGTTGAAGAAATCCATAAGGAAGGGTCAGTTTTGAGTCACACTGTATTTGTTGTTAATGAGCTCCCTCTAGTGTACAGACTCATTAAATCACAGTTAGTTTGACAATAAAATCACTTGTGTTGTTTACAGTAATGTGGGAGGATTTTTCCCCTCTTTCTTTCTCTTTTTCTTTCTCTTTCTCTCCCTATCACTCTCCGTGACACACGCCCACACACAATAACTCACTATGTTCACTCTCTCCCTGGTACTACAAAGAACAATGGAACAATGCAGCTCTTCTGTGGCCCAGGCTGGCGTTTCTAAGCTGAGGCTCTACCCCTCACAGACTGAGCGCTGTGATGCTGCACACCGCCGAAGATGAGCGAGGTGAGACGGTCAACATCAAGCTCCTATCGGCCGAGGTCCAGCTGGATAAAGGTGGGACATTATCTTAATACAATTCAAGTAACTGACGAGTTTAGAACAGGCAAAAAGTCAAAGTGCGACTTCTAAAAGTAAACAGAGCGTAGAAAAAACAAGTATTTCTCATTGTTTTGTAATGAAGGAATATTTCTCATACGCTGTGAAGCAATCCATATTTATTTACAGAATTTCTCAAACGATATTTAAAAAGTAATGAGGTGAACTTTCAAAGCTGGTAGTGACTTGCAGCACTTTGATTTACCTTAAGTAAACGCAGAAATTGAACTTAAAGTTTATATAAACTTAATGAAGTTTATATAAAACTATTAAAAGTTTAAGTTTTCAAGTTTATTTGTTGACATGTTTAAAGTATTGAATACCCTGAGAGTTTGAATTGTTTTTGAAGTCCTTCTTAAAGACACTAACAACTATTGTGATCGTTTACTATTATTTTAGCACTGGTTAAAAATGTGTGTGTATATAAAAAGTATATGAAGTTTGGGTGGAAATAGAGTTCCTGTATAAATGTGTGTTTCAGTGTAGTTTTACAGTGACTAGTACACTGAGTGGCAGCGGTGACGCAGATTCCCAACAGGGTGGTGATGATGACCATATGGAGTGACGTTTGTGCTTTTGTGCTGCTCATAGGGGTCAAGCAAACAGTGACCTTTTGCTCCTGTTTTTATAGGAATCTGTAGGCATATGCATTGAGGTCTGCTTGGGGCCAAAGCCAAAGCTTTTTAAAATTCTATCAGTCAGGGTTATTTTGTGTTTTATATCACCAGATGAGGAATGTTTATGCTGATGAAGCCAGAACAACATTATGTCAGAAATATCATATTTATAACAGTTATAGCACATGTGTTTTTTTTTTTTTTTTTTTTTAACAGAATTAACAATAACTGTAATTCCCACGCATTTTGGCCTGTGAATTTCCATGATTTATCTCATGACCTTTCCACGTTCTGAAAATGAAAGGATATTTGAAGCCCTATTTGGGAGTCTCAAATCACAGGACACTGGCTGTATCCTTGTTCTCTTTCTAAAAGGACAGCTTTCTGAGAAACATAAAAATGTAACCCATTCCTGCAGGAACTGTGAAAAAGCCTGAATGGTTCCTCCAGTGATGTCATCAAAACCTCTTGGAAAATGTAATTAAGTTCCTTGCGTACACAATAGGATAGTTTGCACACAAAGTTTGTTTAATCGGAACGGATTTGGCTGCCGACATTTCTGGCCAAGATACGAGTCCATAATAATGCTTGCTCAAGTAAAAAAGTCCATCCCCTGTTGTCCTTTCACATCAAAATCTACTGATGTATTAGAATTGTTTTTACTTCTAAACGGTGCTTGGTCTGTAAATATTTCTCTCCTAATTAAGACAAAGTGACTTTTTCATGGGAGACGACTTGTATTTTAGCTAGAAGCAAGGATTTGAAGTTAAAAATGCCTTAATGATGGATTTGTTTTGTAAAAACATGCAACTTTTTGCTTTGCTTGTGGATTATTGGGTTGTTTTCATCATCTGTTTGGACTCTCATTCTGATGGCACCCATTCACTGCAGAGGATCCATGAGCAAGTGAAATCTGTTCCAAAGAAGAAACAAACTTTTCAGCAAACTATATAGTATTCTTGTATTGTACAGTTGAGGTCAAAAGTTTACATACATTTTGCCGAATCTGCAAAATGTTAATTATTTTACCAAAATAAAAGGGGGTCATACAAAATGCATGTTATTTTTTATTTAGTACTGACCTTAACTGTTCAGGACAAACAAGGGACTCGTGAACAATTCTGTCAATCACTAAACAAAAAAATAAATAAATAAAAAATAAAAATACAGCTATGGATCATTCAGGTAACAACACAGTATTAAGAATAAAGTGTATGTAAACTTTATTCTTGAATTACAAATTAATTACAAATAAACTATTATTTTCTCTTGTGGACTATTTGTAAAATCTTTTATGTGAAATATCTTATTCAGGTCAGTACTAAATAAAAGATAATTAACATTTTGCACATTCTGCAAGGTGTATGTAAACTTTTACCTCAACTGTATAATTTTTTACTGATGTCACTGATGTTTACTGATGATATTTCAAAGCTGAACCACTTTTATGGGTTAATTTATAGTTTTTATAAGCCTGGAAAGTATCCTCAGGAAACATGGTTGAAAAAAAGACAGAACAATTATCATTATGAACTAATTTTGATATATTTTAGCGGCGCTTAAAGTCAGAAATTCTGGCATAGCCTATAGTTTTGCATAATGTTTCATTATTTCTTAAAAACAAGCAGTGAAGCGGTTCTGTTTAGAATGTGTTTGCTGACACGACATTAAATAAAACATACGCAAAATACATTTGTTTTATTAAATGTTCTATCAAGCGCTATCTTTTAAACTCGATTTATGCTGGACACAAATTCCAGAATTCCAGTTTAAAGTTCCCGGGTTCCTCCAGCGTCCCTGGATTCAGCGCGCGTTCCGCCTTATCCAGCTCGTGCTGTGAATGGACGGCTGCCGTTCTTTTCCGGCTACACCTGCTCAACCCACCAGGAAGTGCTGGGCGATAAATCCTAAAGTAATAATCCCTTTTACCTGGAGCGAGAGGAGCGAACAAACATTATTATGCAGTGTATCCGGGGAAAGCCCTCCGATTAGATTCATGTGATCGACGCGCGCGATTAATGCAGGGTAGAAAACACACCGTCAACTCCCTGCAAGTTGGGGTTATTGTTTTCCTGCGGTGTAGCGTTTAGTTTTTTTGCGGTCCTAACCTCCCTCCGGCAATGGGATGCTGTGGAAGCGCAGAGGTAAGCGATGCTGCCCGCAACAAAACGCGATACAATGTATCGAATCTCGCGCGGATGTGTCGATACATTGTTACATTGTTGCTGGCGCTGTGATACATTGTTTCACGGCTGATCGCATTTGACGGGCCAATCAAGTGCTGTACTGTCGCTTGCACTGCATGTAATCCTATTATTATGTCCTATGCGGTCGCACATAGCGATGAATGCGTTTGACCATGACAGTTTAGGATGATTTCGCCTTTGCATCAAAATACAACGCTTTAGATCGTTGTCTTTTTTTTGCTGCACATTATCATCATCATCATCATAGTGTGTTAGTAAACATGTTTACAGTCACTACTGTCCTCCTACAACACACTGGTTACACAAAGGGGGGTTATTTATAAATGGAAATCAGTTGTGAACGGTGCTTGTTATGTGAAATTGATTTTTGAATATGTCCGTTTTGACAGTTTACATTTGCGAGGCCTTATATGATAAAATACTGTTTAACATTTGCAGCATGCTAACTAGTTATGTAAAGAAGAAATTGACTTATGTTGTTTTTTTATGATTATTTTTATATTTAAGTGTTTGATAATCGATGTGACAGTAATATTTTTATTTTCCATTACTGATCTCTGAAAGCATAAATAATAATAATCAAATAAAAATACAAAAATAATAAATAATTTATAATCTATGTACTCTTCATTTTTTATTAATGTTTTTTTTTTTTCCTTATAGCAGTGTTATTTTAGAAGATTTATCAATATATTTCTGTATCTCATATTTTTAGAACCAGTGAAGTGGAAAATTATAAATATAGAAAAAGACTGAATTGATTATCAGTTTATTTGTAATGTGATGGCATGTTATTTGAATCAAATGATAATCGTTTTAAGCATGACTGAACATTAAGCGTTGTGTATTTGTATTTCAGAGGCCAAAAAGAGAATGGAAACCTTTGGAGGACCGAAGCTGCACGGATCTGCCATGGTTCCTGTTATTTACATTGTTCCTTGTGGGAATGGTAAGTTCACCTTATTCATAATTTATAGACAATATTATGTTAATTCATACAGTACTTCTGTCACACTGTGTATTACAGTGTTCATGTTACTTTGTGTTTACATAGACAGGAACTGACTAGCTTTGATGTACTACTTAATGATATACTAAAGGGGATTTTTTTTTTTTTTTTATAGTCCTGATTGGTTAGTCTTGGCATTCAATGGTCAGATGTTAGTGACAGTGTGTAACTGTATTTCATATTCATGCATTTGTTTATTTATTATTGTAAAAAGCAAAATAATGTACATGTATCACAAAGTAAACAGAGAGAGGTAAATTGGGACTATGATGTGAAGCAGACAGTATTTAGGGTTCTTGGACACTCTGTGGTCTTTTTCTTGTTTTTTCTTGTAATGCTAGAGCTTCGTGAATAATTGAAATAAATCCAAAATGGCAATATGGCTTAGTGTGATTTGATTAATAAATAAATGTGCTGTGTTATTCAGAGTGTTCTTACACATGAGCAGCTCATTATCCGCTGGTGTTTGCAGCATCTCGGAGTGGCTCGGTTTGCAGTAAACGCTGCTCCATGTGAAATCATTTCTGCATGTGCTATGCGTTTGGGTCGATTTAACGTGAATTTGGAAACACACCATGCAGCAACCATCCTTCTATAATTTCCATAATGATAAGTGCCTATCAACAAAAGAGCAGCTTTAAAAGCCTACTTAAATGTTTGGTTTAATGTTTGAAAATTAAGAATTTAAGACATCCAGAAATATTAGTATTGTAATTTTACAGATTGAATGAAAAAATAAAAAATCATTAGTTTGCTTAATAATTATATATATGTATGTGTGTGTGTGTATATATACATATATACAATATATACATATATATATATATATATATATATATATATGTATGTATATATGTATATGTATGTATTACAATAGTATGTTTTGTTTTTTTGTGTGTTTTTCATAATTTAATTTATTATTAGTATTATTATTATTATTATTATTATTGCTAATATTAATATAGCAATATTGATATATAATCTCAAAATTTTGGCCAAATTGAGCAAGCATACAAACAAGCACAGCAAACTTAAAATTTAAAAGAAGGAAAGGCAATTTTTTATCAGAAAATCTGCAATTGGATTTTTTCCCCCAGATCATGCAGCCCTAATTAAAGCCCATTTATTTAGTTAGTTAGTTAGTTAGTTAGTTAACAGCCATATGTGACTCTGGACCACAAAACCAGTCGTAAGTAGCACGGGTATATTTGTAGCAGTAGCCAACAATACGTTGTATGGGTCAAAATTATTGATTTTTCTTTTATGCCAAAAATCATTAGGATATTAAGTAAAGATCATGTTCCATGAAGATATTTTGTAAATTTCCTACCATAAATATATCAAAAGTTAATTTTTGATTAGTAATATGCATTGCTAAGAACTTCATTTGGACTTTAAAGGCGATTTTCTCAATATTTTTTATTTTTTTGCACCCTCAGATTCCTGATTTTCAAATAGTTGTATCTCTTGTTTATAGTTGTAAAGCTTATTTATTCAGCTTTCTGATGATATATAAATCTCAATTTCAAAAAATGGACCCTTATGACTGGCTTTGTGGTCCAGGGTCACGTATAATAGCACTTTGGGATTCTGTATGAATATAAAGTGCGTTATAAATAAAATTTATTATTATTATTATTATTAATACAACATCCCACCATGATAATTCATTCAACACTCTTTTCAGTATAGTGCAAAAACACCAGGTCTAAATATTTTATGGCTCAGCTTTTTTCTTGAAATTTCCCTTTTGATTAATAGTGTTTTCTCACCTTTCTGTGGTTTTTGCGACCAGCCAGAATGAGCGTGATTTGGTGCTATTTCTGTGGTGTTTTACAGGGTACTCCCATCCAGTGTGAAATCTCACTGCTCTAAAAAAAATATATCCTGTTCCACATACCTGTATAGTATTGAGAGTATATATGGTCTTACAGCAGTTTTGCGTTTAGTGTGAACAGACAAACTGTTTGTCACTGGAAACATTGGACATTGTGTAAGTTTATGTCTCAGTCTTTTGCAAGGAGGCTGATGTTCGCCAGATGAACAAGCTCACAGGTATCTTTTGATTTAGTGGTGAATCTTTCTATAATTAGGTTTATCCTGTGAATTATTTAGCCTTTGCTGCAAATGAGTTTTCACACTTTTTTAAAAAAACAAACAAACACTTTTCATGATTCCTGCTAATTCATTCTGATTCCAGTGTGGCATCTGTGGGTTTACCATCGCGACTGGAGGGGCGGCGAGGCTCGTCTTCGGATATGACAGCTACGGGAACACGTGTGGCCAACGCAACGAGCCCATCGAAGGGGTCCGGCTGAGTGGTCTCGACCATACTGACAGAAAGTGAGTCAGCTCGCCTTTCTTTCCTCTCTCATCCTTTTTTTTTTTTTTTTTTTTTTACACTCAGCCTGCATGTACCATCACCAACCTTCATTTTTTCCTCCTCCTCATTTTGTGCTTTTACACACCCGTTTTTCTCCGTCGTAAATGGTCAGCGGTGAAATCAGAGCGCTCCAGCTCTTGCCCTTCGATTATCACATCAATGCAAATGTCAAATGGCTGGCGTTTCACCTCGAGATGGCTGAGGACTATCTGAGCTACACACACGAGCCTTGAATAATTCAGTATAGGCCCTGAGGACGGGTACTGTCACAGTGTGCGGCCCTTAATGGGTGCTAGCCTGCAGGAAAGACAGGTATTGCGGGCCATTTCATTTGCAGTGCTGTCAAATGACGGCTTTTGGCTCTCCGGTGTGGTTGAACTGAATTGTACGTAGCTTTTTAGAGATGGGTCTGAGATCTGACTCATCACAAGGCAGAGCGAGTCATTTGGTGGAGTATTCACTGGCTTGTCAGAGCAGACGTGAACTTAATAATGGGTTGAAAATGTCTTGCTGGAGCTGTCAAAAAGAGGTGGCCGCGCTGGCAGAGGGTGTGCGGTTTACCTGTGTATTTAATGATGTTTAGGCTTCATGGAAATCCAATTTTAAGCTGTTAGAGATGTTCACCCCAAAGTTCTGTCATTATACTCATTTTTATGTCAGTGCAAACCTGTTTGACTTTCTGTGGAAGACAAAAGATGTTTAAAAAATATCTTGGTGTTTTTTTCCCCCCATACAACGAAAGGCAGTGGAGCCCAGTATTGTTTTGTTATTGATTATTCTTCTTTTATGTTCTGCAGAAGACATAAAGTCATACAGGATTGAGATGAGTAAATCATGACAGAATGTTTGAGTTAATTTGTCTATTAGTATTATGAAAATGTGTCACATGACACCAAATTCAAAACGTATAAAATGTGTTATTCTTGTTTGGATCTTTATTTTTTAGCATCACCAAGAGCCCATTTATGTCATGTTGAGGTAATATGAAATCACAACCTGTCCTTTTTGAAAAAAATAAAATAAATGAATAAATACATATATACATAATTGTCAACATACAATACTGTTAAAAAAAAAACTGGGGTCAGTAAGATTTTTTTTTTTTTTTTAGTTTTTGTCTTTTGCGTCACACCGACAGAGGCCGCTCCCACGATAGTTGATTGACAAGAGCTTCTTACCTCAGATCTGCCCTTAATCAGCTGTAACAGTCCGACCTCCATTGTTTCAAGCAAGTTTAGCAGCTAAATGCGGCTAAAGTAAACGGGCTCGTCACTCCTCAAAGAGAAGAGAGGGGTGGGGCGAGCAGAGCTCATTAATATTTGAAGCAACCTCGACCAGAACAGGATGATTTTTTACCTTTGGCAAGGTAAAAAGGTGTTATTTACACTTTCATTGAAAATTTTTAACCAAAGCATGTTATAGACTTTTCATTAAGACCCTAAAAAATCATATCAACTTGTTTTCCACAAGTTGGGCATCCGATGAACCCTTTAAATGAAGCTTCACTGCACTAAAGCTACAGCCCTGAGAAATGTAGCAAGCTAAGTCACAGCAACATGGCAAAAGTAGTTTACTACATCTTTTTTTTTTTTTTTTTTTTTAAATATCGTTTTTATATTGAACCAACATCATACCAAGTCAGTGCTCTCTAAGTGATCAATAAAACTGTCAGTCAAACAGATAAACAGGCATAATAGTTCAGTTTAGTTGTTTATTCAACAACTTTTCCAAACCAATTTGGCAACAAAACTCAGTATCATGTACAGAGCTGGATTTACCTCATATTGTGACATAGAAAAAATAAATCTTTGCTGTCGGCCGGAAACCTCCTATCGGTAGCTGGTTTTGTAGCTTTACTGTGTACAGATACATTTATATAAATGGTAACACTTCACAATAAGGTTCATTAGTTAACATTAGTTACATGAACTAAGAAATACTTCTGCAGCATATATTAAAGGGGTTCTATTATGCTTTTTCACTTTTTAAATTTTAGTCAGTTTGTGGTGTATATGTTTGGGCATAAAAAAGATCTACAAAGTTACAAATCTCAAAGTCCACTCCAAAGGGAGATATTTCATTTTAAAAAAATCTCTTTTCAAGAACTACAATGAACGGCTCCTTTGGACTACAACGTTTGTTTTCCAGATGCTATGATGTCACAACGCGGTCCATTAGAATATCATTAAATTAAATCCTGCCTACGGAAATTCGAATTGTTGGAGGGGTAGGGACGAGGTGGGGGATAAGCCTAACTTTAGTGATTCAGTGTGGAAAGCCGCTTCAGCATGGAAAGCCGCTTCAGCGAGCTGCAGCGCAGTGGGTATAAATACAAGCATTGACTGGAGTGGCCGCTTCAGAGCTGTAACGCACTGCAGATGTGTGCGGAGTGTGGTAAGAGATTTATTAATCATACAGTGTAGATAGCTTCATTTATAACACGAGTGTTTTTTAAAATGCATAAACTTACACTAGATTAGGCAAGGCTAATCGGTGATGATGTTCTTTGATAATATTGGGCTGCTTTTAGCCTTATGCTGGAGCTGGTTTCAGGCAATGGAACTAAGTATGTAAAATAATTGTAAAAATTAGCACGATAATATCGCAAGCTGACGATAGGACCCAACACTACTGTAGTGTAATATGTACTCACCCTCCATGCATCCTAGGTGTATAGGAGTTCCTTCTTTCAGTTGAATGCAGTCAGAGTTATATTACAAATTATCCTGCCACTCCCAAGCTTTAGAACGGCATAGACGGGCGTTTCTCTTCATCAGTCCAAAACAAGTCCAATAAAGTGCATCCATCGAAAATAAAAAGTGCCTCACATGGCTCCAGGGGTTCAATAAAGGCCTCCTTTAGCAAATCAGTGGATTTTTGTAAGAAAAATATCCATATTTAAAACGTAAGAATCACTTTAATCTAGCTTGCGCTAACTGCTTTGGCAAGGGGTGTGGCAGTACTGAAACACTGTCTAAGCTGTTCGCTAATCGCAATGCAGTGGGACAGCTAACCAATCACAACACATTTTGTTTTTCGGAAGGTGGGCCTTCATTAAACCTGGAACTAATCGATAACACTCCCAAAGCAAGATCAAGACTTTGTAAAAGAGCATAATAGGTATAGGTAATAAGTATCATGAGGTTTGACGGACAGTTTGAGGAGCAAATGGAGTTACGAGGTTTAGTGGCGGTGGCGTCACTGATCCAGGATCAGCGATCCTTGGCAGTTATATTTCTGATTTAAGCTTCCAAATGCTTTGGGTAATGTAGCTTTGGTTGACGCTACCGTGCTACTTGATCAAAAAAAGAGCTTTGCTACTGAAAAGCTATTTGATTAAGAAAACAGCTTGTATAATAATATGATAATAACACTGATAATAATATGTGTGTCTTGAGCAGCAAATCAGCATATTAGAATGATTTTGAAGGATCATGTGACACTGAAGACTGGAGTAATGATGCTGAAAATTCAGCTTTGTCATCACAGGAATGAATTACATTTTAAAATGTATTCAAATATAAAACATTTATTTGTTAATATATAATAATATTTTACAGTATTACTGTTTTTATTAATATTTACTTAGTATTACTGACAAGCATAAGAGTTTTTTTTTGTTGCCGACCTCAAACTTTCAAATGATAGTGTATTTAAATGGCATTTCTCTCCACGTTTATCATTTTGATGTGTCTGTATTTCACAGTTCATGATGGGGCCAATCACACCACAGAATAATTTTCAAGTCACATTTGACGTGAAATTGCTAATAAAACAACGCATAATTTGACTAGATCATTTTATGTTTATGGTAAGAATGTTCTTTGCTGTCCAGCCATGATGAAAATAAAAGATAAAATTATAGCCTTTGAGGACATTAAAATTACATGTCATGTCAACTACCCATTTACAAAATCATTCTTTGTGATTAGCAGATTTTATGCTGGCGTTTCACATTTAGTAGTTTAGTGCATGAGGGTGACGCTGCCTGTGTGTGATTTAGTACGTGTCTAGGTGTTTGCTTATCCTATTAGAACCATATAGCTCTGAGTAATTGCTTCATTTATTCATGTCATAAAAGAGAAGGATGTGGTAAATACCACCTGGAGTGAGTTGTTCCTACAAAAAGGCATGGCTGCTCGTTTCTTGTCTTCCTCTTATTACATCTTTAACTCTGGCTGAAAATACTGAACCACTAGAGACGTGTAATCACCCCTGAGCAGCACTACACTAGCCACCATATCATTCTCTCTTAAGACACACACACACACATTAATAACTGAGGCTGAAAATACATGTCTCTACATAGATTTTACAAAACATACCTATATCAATTCACTGCAATTTCAAGCTAAATTAACTCTAGTGTCAGGAAAACACCAACAACTTTTATTCATTTTTACACAAATTATGATTACACAAGCAGATTACTGATTACTAAATAATGATTTTTGTGTGGTTTCTGGGATGACCTCAAAATGCTTTTACCATAGTGCATGATTTGTAAATCTCTTCATTTGGACTTTTGCATTACATACGCTCTTAAAAATAAAGGTTCTTTACTGGCATCAGAACCTTGAACATTAATGGAACCTAGCAAAAATGCAGAAAAGGTACTTTATAGTCGAAAGTTCTTGAGATTTTTAAAATGTTCTTCAAAATGGTTCTTTTAGGACACTTCCAGTGAGTCTGGTTGTACATAGGGCTGTGCGATAATGAAAAAAAAAAATTATATTTTGATATTTTCTGAGATTTTTGTTGATAATAATTAGACAGTATTTTGTTATTGAGTGTTATTGTGCTGGTACTTTGACTGGTTTAGGTCTGCCGTGGACAGCTGACTCCCAAAGCTTTTGATATTCTTCTTATTCTATGTGGTGATTAGTTTGCAGAAGTAACAGAAGTTAACTTCCTTAAGTTGAATACTGATATTTGAAATGATTTGGGGGGAAAAAGGAAAAAATATACCTGAAATACAAACCTAAAATCGCCAGTAGGTGACAGCAAATCTGTATGATCTGTAAAAAAAAAAACTGTATGAGTGAGTCATTGAATCATTCATTTAATTGATTCATTCAAATGGCTGAGAGATTTAGTAACGAAACACTGTTGTGTGTTGCTCAGAGATGCAAAACAGTTCTGCTGTGCACTGTAAATTTTGTTGACGAATAACTTTCGTATTGAATGACAAAAACTAATATCTATTGATATTTGTCAAGTATAAAAACAAGACAACAGTGTTATGGAGGGACGATTTGGGAAGACATTCGTTCAGAATGAATCTGCGTGGTTAGGAGATTAGATGCGTACATTTGAACTGTATCATAGCCTATTGATCTGGCGGTACATAAGCTGGCATACATTTGCTGCATGTCTCAGAAAACGTTAAAAAATGTCAATATCTGGGAGTAAGAGAAGAGCAGATATATGCATAAACTTGACGACGCAAAAGAGAACTCAATTCGGTCCGGTTTTCTGAACGTACACGCTCGAAGCAGCGCCTCTCACGGAGTGCACTAGTACTCTTCTGCATCTCGTGAATGGAGAAATACACACAAAATGATGTGGAATTGTCCATTTTGATACATGTTCACGTAAACTCACTTGGTTACGTCTTGGGTGAATGTAAACAGTTGGGAGAATATCGGATGTATATCAGTATATTACATCCGTGGATTCGGTTTTAAAGGGACAGCAGCCTAAATTAGTTGCTAAATTAGTCTACTTGAATAAATGGAGAATGTGGTAAACATGTTGTTATAAATAATACATAATTTGCCTATATAACCATTGGCGTTTCGTTGAAAAGAAGGCCATGTTCTTGTTTCTTTATGAGAAGTGGTTTGTTTTATTTTAATATAAAGGCATGTTGCGTGTCACAGCAGTTAAATCTGTGTCTATCTTGATAAAACCTTAATATAAAACCTATACAATGAGTTTGGTAATTTTAGAGAAATGCTTAATAAATGTGTTACACTGTAACTAAACCCATTAGATTTTAACTGACTAAATATATTGTAGATTTAGTCGACTAAAACTAGATGACTAAAATGACTAAATGACTAAATGACTAAAACTAAATGGCATTTTAGTCAGAAGACTATGACTAAGACTAAATCAAAATTTGCTGTCAAAGTTAGCACTGCTGCTGTGGCTTTGTTTGAAAATTGAGCAAAAATAGAAACTGTTGTGTCTAAAATGTAAGTCAGTTAATATTAACTTTTTGTTTAATGGACTTTTATACAATGAATATCACATTTGCAATTGTGCTGATGTTTGGAGAAAAAAACTGTACTGTTCGTGTGATATTAACTATATCAGATGATATAAATGTACATGACATATTAAAGTCATACGGGAGCATATTTGGAATTCTAAATGCATTTTGATAGACTAAATTACGCAATGAAAGCGTGAACTATAAATGTGCACACGCAATAGCATATGCACTCTCTGGGTATGGTTTTGTTAGCATATTGTTTCGACAACAATTACGATATTATCGTAAACAAAATATATTGCACACCCGTATATCATTTCTGTTCTCAAATAGCTCAGAATTCACACCTTCACTTTTTTTTTTAGCCTTCGATGTACAGCACAGTTAATTGGGTTGGAGGGTTGTGATCTGTGGGCTTTTACCTTTCTAGTTGGCACTTACCATGTAAATAGTAATTACATGCTTCGTTAGGAAGATTTGACATCTGACCTTAACCTTCTTTGTTGATGTTAGACTTTATCGACTAAGGCCTGTGGGTCATTCAGTCATGGATGAGAGCAATAGTGATTCTGGTTGTGGTATGGACTGAGGCCTAGCATTTACTTTGGCTTTACTATGGTACTTTGGTAATGGCTGCTAAAGCAAATTTAAGATTTTTTTTTTATAAGAATAAATTTAGTGTGTAATAATGGCTGCAGTTTTATATTCTGTTCCTGACCCTGTTTTGATGTAAAATATATTGAGTCATGGAGTCAATTCCATCGACTCCTGTGGTGGGAGTTGACTTGGAAAAACCTGAAATCAAACACCTCTACTGCTGTAGTGGATAAAGTACATGCTGGGGTTGTAACTGTGTGTGTGTCAGGAGGCAGTCTGAGTTAGCAAGCTAATGTTGTTAGCTGAGCAAAGTTCATCCGTTTAATGCACTTAGCTTAGTTTTTCTTTCTCAGATGCTAATACTGTGCTCCAGCAGCCCATTCCCCATGCCCACGATCCCTCACTTTATCCTTCTCTGTTTAATGGGGTTATGGTCCATCATTGTCTTTCATGTGTGTTCATTGTGTTTATTGCATGCTGTAAAGTTTGTCAGCAGTTTTTGTGCAGCAAGCTTTGGGTTAGATTATGTTCAGTGTTTATTTTCCATTTCCCCTGTTTTTAGTATGAAAACAGTCTATTTTAGAAGCTTAAAATGTTGTTCTTTTCCTAAGAAGCTGCCAACAGTGTTGTTCCAACGAAGTACAAACATTCATTACTTTTGCGATTATATTTGGTGCAGAAATGACATGCTTTCAATAATTAAAAACAACTTTTAAACAGCTGGTGTTTGTATATATGTTTGGCTAACCTCTGGATGTCAGTGATTTTCACACTGTTCTTTGTCAAAGTTTGGGGTTTTATTTATGTATGTATTAATTTATGTTTATTTATTTTTTTGAAGAAATTAACATGTTTATTCAGCAAGCATTCATTAAATAAATAAAGTAAATTTACAGCATAATGTGTGTATTAATTAAATTTACAGCATAACAAAAGATTTGTATTTTAAATGGATGCTTTTCTTTTTGCCCTTTTTTACTCATCAAAGAATCCTGAAAAATGTATCACGGTTTCCACAAAAATATTAAGCAGCACAGCTGTTTTGAACAATGACAATACTAAGAAATGTTTCTTTATCAGCATATTAGAATAATTTCAGAAAGATCATGTAACATTGAGTAAAGATGCTGAAAAATCAGCGTTTTAAACACTGGAATAAATTGCATTTTAATATATATATATATATATATATATATTATATATATTATATATTATATATATATTTAATATATATATAATATATATTAAATATAATATATATTATATTAAATATGTGTGTGTGTATATATATATATATATATACATATATATATATATATATATATATATATATATATATATATATATATATAATATTATTATTATTATTATTATTAATTAATGAATTAATTTTATTTTTTACAGTATTTTAATAAAATAACTGCAGCTTCTGACTTTTTTCTGAAAATTGCTTAATGTAAATTCGCAATTGCAAGTTTTAAAGTCACAGTTGCGAGATATAAACTAGCAATTTTGACTTTTCTTCACTAATGCAAGTTTGTATCTTACAATTCAGACTTTTTTCTGGCAATTGCGAGTTTATATCTCGCAATTCTAACTTTTCTCTCACAATTGTGAAATATAAACTCAACCACGAGTTATAAAGTCCAATTTTGAGGGGAAACAAGACTGATATGTTCGCAGAATTGAGAGTTTATATCTCAATCCTGACTTAATACCTCACAATTGGTTATATCTGGCAATTCTGAGGAAAAAAGTTTATATCTCACAATCCTGATTTATCAGAATTGCAAGTTTATGCAAGTTTACACAGTTCTGACTTTGTAACTCACAGTTGCGAGTTTATATTTCACAATTCTAAGAAAAAAGTCAGCATTGCGAGATAGAAAGCAATTATCTTTATTTATTTATTTATTTATTTATTTTTATTCAGTAGAGGAAATGGGCTTCTATACATAAGAGACTTCTTTCAAAAGTGTTAAAAAATCTTTTGAAAAACAGTGTATGTCTAGATATTAAATTAAACCTTAGTTGTGAAACAAGAAAGCCATAATATGTCCTTTAAAATTTCCAGTCTTCAAAACTAATTTTGTCTCTAATCCTATATTTTAAAAGATTAGGCAGTTCTAGATGCCAGAAGTTGTAATTTGCGTATCTGAATGCTATTTCTTCCAATGCGTTCGCATTAGACAAGCCTCAGGTCAGATCTGGGCTACGTTCTTACAGTAAACCTCTTCTTTGGCCAGGCTGTTTTGACAGGCTCTGTGCTAATACTGAAGTGCTCTTTCAAGCGCGTGCGTCCCCTGCTACTGACAGTCTGTTTTTGTGCTGAACACACAAGACAATGGGTCCCTCGTCCCCCGCGTGGGCGTCGTGCCCACTTCACACCGCATGAAAAGCTGAAGTAAAGCTACGGCCGCAGAGGAGGCTTGGCTCATAAACAAGCTCTCAATACCCCTCTGCCAAAATACTGGGCTGAACGGTCCTGTGACAAAAAATATCTGCTGTTCAGAGTCGATCTTTATCACACAATGCCGTGTTTTAAGTCCCACGGTGGTATCGGATCAGACTCCATGAAGTAAACAACCTGCTTTGGTATTTTGTTTGTCATCAGATTTGATGTTAGATACTCTTCCTGTTTTGAAAATTGAGACTTTGTTGTTGTTTTGTTCACAGATTTGTCTTTTTCCTGGATCCGTGCAACATAGACATCATTCAGAGGAAGATAAAGTCCATGGCGCTGTGCGTGTCACAATGTCCCACAGAGGAACTGGCGACTTACTACGACCTCAAGAGGTTTGCCATGATGAATGGTGAGTCGGTCAACTAACTAGCTATTGTGGGCATGTAACGTCATCCTCACAGATATAATGGCAAGACCTTGACTGGACGTCGTCTACCCATGGAAGAGACAAAGACGTTCATCATATATATGGTCGTGACCCCCCCCCAGTGTTTGTCTTTTCATAATGTTTTTTTAACTCAGTGGCTCCAACAAGAGCACCACACACACATAAATATACACATATGTTCCTGTCAGGCACAGCCGGTAAGACCCGGTCAGGGTTGAACTAACCAAACAAAGATTCCACTGACCCGTCTTGCTGTAGGGTCTCTGTTGTGTACAGTCCAGTGTTGCTGTCTATAGGGTTTGACACGTCCCATCTGACACCACTGGAGAGTTTGAATGACATCATTGTTTCCCTGGAGTTTCATTGTGTTTTTTGTGCATCTGCTTATAAGGAAAGTTCATTATGGAGTTTACGTTCATATTAAATGCTTAGTGAGTTGACAGTGATTTAAAGGATTAGTTCACTCCGGAATTAAAGTTTCCTGATTATTTACTCACCCCCGTGTCATTCAGGATTCTTTCTTCATTCGAAAAAGAAATTAAGGTTTTTGAGGAAAACGTTCCAGGATTTTTCTCTATATAATGGACTTCAATGGGTTGAAGGTCCAAATTACAGTTTCAGTGCAGCTTCAAAGGGCTCTACACAATCTCAGCTGAGGAATAATGGTTTTATCTAGCGAAACAATGCCATTTTCCTTAAAAAAACAAAAAAACATTTAGACACTATTTAACCACAAATGCTCGACTTCACGCATTACAGAGTCACGTTGGAAAGGTCATGCGTGATGTAGGCAGAAGTACCGACCCAGTGTTTACAAAGAGAATGTGCAAAGAAAGTCAAATATCCTTTACAAAAACGGTAAAAAAAATTATGTTGGACGATTTTGAAGTTTTTCGTCCTACCTATTTTTGAACCGAAGTACACAGACGAAGAATTAACCAGACGTGACCTTTCCAACGTGATTACGTAATACGTGAAGTTGTGGATGTGCATTGCCGAGTTAGTGCAAGATGAGCATTTGTGGTTTAAAAAATATATAAATTAATATTAAAAAAAGAAAAAATGACAGATCGTTTCACTAAACAAGTGTAAATCTTGTAAAGCTGTTTGAAGCCGCATTGAAAATGTAATTTGGTCTTTTAACCTGTTGTCCCCCATTGAAGTCCACTATATGGATTTAAATCCTGGAATTTTTTTCCTCAGAAACCTTAATTTCTTTTCAACTGAAGAAAGAAAAACATTTTGGATGACAGGGGCATGAGTAAATATTTAGGAAATTTTAATTCAGGAGTAAACTACTCAGTGTATTGGTCTCATTTCTTATCGCCGCTGAAAAAAATCCAACTAAAAACAGTGTGTGATGGTTGCTGCTTTTTATATGCGTCACTGGACCATAATAGCTTTTTTTTGTCTTAAGTGGTCCGGATATATTTGTAGCAGTAGCCAAAAATACATTAAATGGGTCGGTCAAAATTATTGATTTTTCTTTTATGCCAAAAATCATTAGGATATTAAGTAAAGATCATGTTCCATGAAGATATTTTGTAAATGTCCTACCGTAAATATATCACAACTTAATTATTGATTAGTAATATGCGTTGCTAAGAACTTAATTTGGACAACTTTAAATGAATATTTAGATTTTTTTGCCACTTCAGATTCCAGATTTTCAAATAGTTGTATCTCGGCCAATATGTATGTATGTATAAATATGTATAAAAGTATGACACACATGACTGGTTTTGTGGTCCAGGTTCACATATGGTTTCGAAAGTTTTATATCATGGTATGAGTCATTTTTAATAACTATAGTAATAACTATATTAGGGCTGGGGAATATGGCAAAGAATAAAAATTATTTACTTATTTTTTCCCAGAACGTTTCACAGATTCTCTATGTTATATATAATACGATTTTTAACTAGTCAACTTGAAAATGTAACTACAAATGATTCAAGTAACTTTTTCTTTGTTAACCCTCTAGCTAATGAACATGAAGTTGTCAACATGATGTAAATGTTAAACAAATCACTTGTTGAATATCTTTGCACAATAGATGCATGAACTACAACTACATCTAGTACAAACTTGTCTTATATATGTTCAGAAAAAATACAAGGAAAATCCTTGTTTCAAAAGTCAAGGTAATTTAAATACAAAATGACTGAAGGTATAATACCAATAGACTTTTATTAACTATAAATGTTGTGTAAAAACAATAAACAGCAGCTTTCAGCCTGTCACCATGATGCAAACATGAAATATCAGATATACAGTAGTAGTTCTTTACAGTTTTTTTTTTTTTTTTATTAAATTGCGCTGCTTTTCCATTGTTTATTCTATGTAAACATGGACATATTTGAATGCTGGACTTGTGTCTCTTGCAGCATCTCATGTATGAAGTGGCATTATAAAAACGCAGAGCTCAAGTTAAAAGAAGTTCACTTCCACATTCTTGCATGCTTTTCCTATTCCACTGCATCTTTGTCAATACAAAAGCGCATTCTATGTGAAGGGTGCCTTGCAATATAAGCTGATCACATGTGAACGGTTAATTACAGTACCCTTTTTTGGTACTCTCTGTATAATAACAAAAACATTTCAGTGAAGAAAAAAAAAGAGAAAGTCAAAAACTCTCAATTTCAACATTTTGAACAATAGGGCCCTACAGAAATTTTTGTTTTCATTTTTCTGATAATCAAATGAAGGCAGTAAACATTTATTTATTTTTAATCAAATGAAAATTTGTATTTTTTGGCAAACAAACAGAGGTTTACTGTTAAAATTGATACATAAAATTGTAACAAAATTTGTGTGAGTATTCTGCTAAAAAAGTTTTAATAATAATTGTAGATTTTTTTTTTCTACAATTAAGTGGTTAATCTGGTTGTAATATTTATTTTTATGATTTAATAGTTGTAGTTTTTTTTTTTTAATTGGCCAGAAATTGAAATATATAAAGGTGTACATTATACGGTACAAAAGTAATACAAGAGTAATATATTTCTGTTACATGTTAAACCATATTTTTATTTTGACAGGTTGCTGTGAAGTTTCTGTGTGTATACAGTATGATATGACGCTAGTTTTCTCAAATAAAATGATAAAATTCACATGACATGACTCTCAGAGCAGCTCTGGAGATGAAGTTCATGTGTTCATGTCGTCATATAATGAGAATCAGAGGCTGAAAATCACAGCGAGTCTCACGTTCGCTTTAGTATTTGTGTAGTAAACAAAACCGTATTTGTGTAGTAAAAAAAGATGAATTCTGTGGCATTTTGCACTATAGAGTAAATTCCGTTTTTATGAATGGATATCGCCCACTCCTACTTCAGTTCAACAATACTGCCTTGCCACTGAGCCCTTCCTGATGTCAACCTAATAGTCCACCTTGGTCAACTTGGTTAGAGCTGGTAGACTACTTTAATTAAGCTAGTCTAGCCAGAGCTTAGTTCACTGTCTTTACCACCTTGACCTAACTTTATAGGGGTTATATATTGAGTATAATGCATCTTTTCCCTCTCTATTAGGGTCTGAGCTTTGTTCATATGAGTTACCTGGTCATAAGTACCCAAGCCTTCCCGAGCGCTTCGATAAGTGTCCCAAACTTCCAGTACCAGAGAGGTATGAAACAAACTCTTGACAAACTAACTCCCTCTGTACAACACAGTTCCTTTCTGTCTTGATCTTTCCTCTATGCTCTGGCCTTTTCTACCTCTGCAGCAAAGCTCTTCCAGTGTTTAACCGCTGCACGCCGGTGGATATCTCCTGCTATGCTAAGTTTGCTGAAGCGGTGGTCACGTTTGTCAGTGATAACAGCATGTTAAACAGGCTGATTGCCGGGGTGGCGGCCAGCAAAGAGATCATTGTTGGGCTGTGTCTGCTGGCGTTAGGTAACCGTCAGTTCTCTCTGGCTGCTGCTGCTGCTGAGGCTCATTTGATTCAATTTTCTGATTATGTGTTTATCTGTAAAATGAGTCGAAATGGATAATTACACTTCCTGATATCCATATAAAATCAAGGCTAATTAAGTTCTACACTGTTAAGCATTAACAAACAAGTATCTAAATCTAAAGCTCGCTATTGTAATTCTTACAGTATTCTGAGTCACTATCAGACGAAGGCTGAAGTATTTTGTGATTTGTTTAGAATAACATGAAACTGCATTTGCAACACTTTTAAGTTCTGTAATGCAGTGTGTTTTGATTAACCTCAGATTGTATGTTTAGACTAGAGTCTTCCTCTAACTGCTAATCCTGTTTTGTGCATGCTGCAGTTTTGTCCATGATCCTCATGGTGATCATTCGTTACATCTCTGCTGTCTTGGTTTGGATCCTCACTGCGCTGGTGGTTCTGGGTTCTCTGGGCAAGTCTGCTTTCTCTGCTCTTTTCACACCTCCTAAACTGAAAATGACATCCTTTCTTTCTTCATTTGCACGTCCTATTCTTGAGTGCAAAATACCACGTTCTGATTAAATGAACAGCTTGACCACTTGTCAGTATTTTATTTTATTTTGCGTTGTTCTATTTTGATCTATTTTCTTGTTTCAGTATTTAATTTTTTTTTCTTTTGTTTTGTTGTTTTTATTGTGTGTAATTTTATTTTGTTCCTTTTTTATTTTATTTTATTTTGCATTGTTCTATTTTGATCTGTTTTTTTGTTTTATTATATTTTATATTTTTTATATATTGTTTATTTAGTTCTGTTTTTTTCTAAGTAATTTTATTTTTTTCTAAGTAAATAATTTTATTCTATTTAATTTTTTTCTAATTTTGTTATCTTATATTTGTATATTTTTATTCTAAGTAATAATATTTTATAATATTGCATTGTTCTATTTTTATCTATTTTCTTGATTCAGTATTTAATATTTTGTTCGTTTTATTTTGTTCTATTTTTATTATGAGTAATTTTATTTTGGTCCTTTTTTATTTTATTTTATTTTGCGTTGTCCTATTTTGATCTGTTTTCTTGTTTTATTATATTGTATATTTTTATATATTCTTTATTTAGTTATTTATTTTTTTCTAAGTAATGTTATTTTGTTCATTTCTTTTATTTTATTCTGTTTTTTGTTTTATTATTTTATATTTGTATATATTTTTATTCTAAGAACCGAAGTTTATTCTATTTTGTTTTTTTTTATTTGTTTGTTACGTTGTTTATTTTATTTGCGTTGTTCTATTTTGATCTGTTTTGATCTTGTTTTATTATATTTTAATTTTTATATTTTTTTTATTTTGTGTTGTTCTATTTTTATTTATTTTCTTTTTCTATTTTCTTCTAAGTCACTTTTTTTGGTTCCATTTTAATTCTATTTTATATTTTTCTATTTTGCGTAGTTTTGTTTTGATCTATTTTCTTGATTTATTTTATTTTATTTTATTTTGTTCTATTTTTTATTTAAGTAATTTTATCTTGTTTTGTTTTATTTTATTTTGTTTTATTATTTTGTTGTTGTTTTAAGTAATTTATTATGCTCTGTTTTATGAAGTGTGATTCTATTTTTAGGTTTATTTTATTTAACGTATTTTATTTGATTTTTCTTAAACAACATATTTTTTGTCAGATTTCAATAGTACTAAACAGTAAATACCATATAATATAATGTTTTGATGTCTCATTTTACCTCAGGAAAGAGATCACTAGGCTGAACAGTATAGATTTATAATATCACTGTTCATATAATGATATTGGCTATCAGACAGAATTATTATGTCTCTGTTCCAAAGGGATGCACAGTAATCCAGTCCCACACAAAGCTGAATCATCATTAACAGTGTGGTTTATATTCTAGGCTTACACCTGTTTATGTAGTGCTGAAAGTGAATATGGCATCTGTTCTTGGCTTTTCTCAGGAGGTACCAGCGTTCTGTGGTGGCTGTACATAGACTATAGAATGACAATGAATGAAACCATGACTAAAGATCTGCGGGAAACAGAAGAACCCAACAGAGGCATAAAGACCACCAAAGACCACGCTCAAGGACTGCTCATCTACGCCGTTTCAGCAACTGTGTTCACTGTGAGCCCTTAGAGAAATCAAAAATGAAATTTGAGAGAGATCTCAGCTGTTTTTTTTGTGGTGTCATGCTGCTAATTACCATCTTTCTGCTCCCACAGGGAATTTTGTTGCTTCTGATGTTGTTTATGAGGAAGAGGGTGGCTCTGACCATCGCCCTGTTCCATGTGGCGGGAAAAGTGTTCATCCACCTGCCACTGTTGGCATTGCAGCCCTTCTGCACGTTCCTCGCTCTTTCTCTGTTTTGGGTCTACTGGATCATGGTCCTCCTTTTCCTCGGCACTACTGGTAAGATGAAAATTCTTGTGGGATTTAAAGGGATAGTTCACGTAAAAAAAGAAGCTTATGTCATCAGTTACAAACTCTTATTTTGTTCCAGATTTTCTTTCTTCCATAATTGTTTATCAAAGACAAATTTATGGTTACAATTAATGTATTCACCCTCTTGTCATTAAAGATGTTCATGTCTTTTTTTCTTCAGTCGTAAAGAAATTGTTTTTTGAGGAAAAACATTTCAGGATTTTTCTCCATATAATGGACTGATATGGTCCCCCAAATTTGAACTTCCAAAATGCAGTTTAAATTCAGCTTCAAATGATCCCAAATGCGGTTGTAAATGATCCCAGCCAAGAAAGAAGGGTCTTATCTAGTGAAACGATCAGTTATTTTCATAAAAATAATACAATTTATATACTTTTTAATAGGGATGTCACAATACTCAATATAATATCAAACTGTTTGGTACGACATCCACGGTTCAATACGCGCTTGTGAATTGCTTTTTTGGTTTTGCATTTAAATAACTTACTTGTTTTATATCTCTGTATTATATCTGTATGTGTGCCCGCGATTTCACGTGCTTAAATGAGGAAACGCTTCCCCGCTTATATTTGAAAAAGCCTTTTAATGACATGCAATAAGCCTGTCTAAACCTGTTGTCCAACAAAAGAGTTATAAAACACATTATAACTTGTTTTTTTATTCACAACATCAATCAGAATGTTTGAAATAACTTCCGCATGTGATCTAATGTGGATTCTTATCACAGAATGAGGCAGACAATAAATTCTATACTCATATTCTATGTATGTCGATTAGCAATGGCTTATGAAAATACACAAGATGGCTTGAAGAACACAGATAAACCATATATTATTGCAGAAGAGTGTTTATTGTCCTTACATTTCGTCATTCAACGTTTAACGTTTTATCTTGTTTTTAATCAGTGACAGCAATAGCAATGCTTTTATTCATATTAAAGAAGCTGGAACGGAACGTAATCGGTGATACTTCTTTGATGCACATGTGGGTTTTTTTGCACGAGGGCGCCTTCTGGTGTCCAATATGAATGAAACCCATTCTATTTTGCGTAAAAATCAAAAAAATAATACCTTTCTCAAAAGAAAAAATAAGCAGACACATAGTAAACCATGCTTTTTCTAGTGTACAGAGGCTTATGGGAGTATTTTGTTAATTTGTTGCAAAAAAAACCCACACTGAAGTGGCAAGATATCAGAAACGAACCAAACCGAAAACCATGGTTAAAAACCGAGGTGCATATTGAACCGTGAACTAACTGTATTGTTGCATCCCTACTTTTTAATGTCAAACACTCATCTGGTCGTACTCTCCCTGAACTCTGTGTATTCTAGCTCATGACAGTTAGGGTATGTTGAAAAACTCAGAGTGTATATTCTCCCCCAACTTCAAAATCGTCCTATATCGCTGTTTTACCTTTTTTGTTAAGGGTGTTTGACTGGGTCGGTACTTCTGCAGCGATGTAGGATGATTTTGAAATGATTTTTGAAGTTGAGGGAGAAAATACGGTCAGAGTTTTTTGACAACACCAGCGTTTGAGATTAAAAAGTATTTAAATTGTATTTTTTTTAATGAAAATAATCAATCGTTTGGCTAGATAAGACCCTTCTTCCTCGGCTGGGATTGTTTACAACCGCATTTGGGATCACTTGAAGCCGCATTTAAACTGCATTTGGGAAGTTCACCATATCAGTCCATTATATGGAAAAAAATCCTGAAATGTTTTCCTCAAACACAATTTCTTTACGCCTGAAGAAAGATAGACATGAACATTTTGGATGACAAGGGGGTGAGTAAATAATCAGAAAATTTTAATTTTGGAAGTGAACTAATCTAATCTGCTTAAAAACAGGCTAAGCAGTCAGTTATCACTCATCATATAATTATATTGGTGGTTGTCCTTTAAATAACTGATGAATGTATACTTTGAATTACAGACTGCAAAAGGAAATATTAATACAGTTTTAGGAATTGCTTTGCTTTGCATTTTTCCTCAGCAACAATGTGTACAAGCCTTAAAATAGCTTTCTGTTCAAGTCGTTTTGTACGGATAACGTAGGACATTTATGTACTGCAGTGCAAATTAACCGACTCTGCCTGGGCATCTCATTCTCATTTAAAAGTGTATTACTGTTGCAGAAAGCTCTTTAAAAGCAAAAATCTCAGGCTGCAGCTTGTACGCTCCTGTCCACAGGGAACCCGGAGAAGAATGAGGATACCGGCCTGGTTGAGTTCAGGCTCACAGGAGCGCTACAGTACATGACCTGGTACCACGCAGTGGGACTGATCTGGATCAGCGAGTTCATCCTGGCCTGTCAGCAGATGACCGTCGCTGGTGCTGTGGTAACCTACTATTTCACAAGGTCTGTATTTTTAGTGAAAATCCTCTCAGATGACATAATTGTTTGTTAAAGGTGATGTGTGTAACATATTTTAATAATATTTGAAAATATTTTCTTTGGTCACAGTTTAATATACAGATTTACTACCTGCAGGGCAAAATGTAGATGAGTTTCTTCATCGGAAACAGATTTGGAGAAAGTTAGCATTTCATCACTTGCTCACCAGTGGATCCTCTGCAGTGAATGGGTGCCGTCAGAACGAGAGTACTCGTACCCATTCACTGCAGTGGAACTATTGGTGAGCAAGTGATGTAATGCTAAATGTCTGTTCTGGTGAAGAAACAAACTCATCTTGGGAAGTACATTTTCAGCAATTTTTTTGTTGAGCTGTTCCTTTAAGCCTGTAATTGTGTTTGTCTTCAACTAATCCTGTATTCATGAAGTCGTTCTTGAAATAGCTCACAGTTATAACCTTGAAAGATGATGCACTTTTTGCAGTAATTTATTTCATGTCCATCCAGGGACAAAACCAAACTGCCGGTGACGCCCATCCTGTCATCAGTGCTGCGGCTGGTGCGGTATCACCTGGGCACTGTGGCCAAGGGCTCCTTCATCATCACCCTCGTCAAGATCCCACGCCTCATTCTCATGTACATCCACAACCAACTTAAAGGAAAGGTAGGGAGGCAGCTCGCTTGACGTGTCCTTGGGTTGCTGGATCTAAATTGCAAATCTCTCTTGCTGCAAGAATCTTTACTGACGTCATGCATATTTATGCTTACTGCATACAGTTTTCATTAGGACTAGACCGTTCTTATGTGGTGTTTTTGGGACAGTTACGTATACAATTAACTAGTATTATGATGTTTTCTAAGAGTATTATGCTAGTATTATATGCTAAATACGGGTTTCGTATTTAAATGTTTTCATGGTTGATAACTTTTATTTTTATATTTTCTGTTTTTACTGTTTTAGTGGTTTAGTTGAGTTTTTTGATCATTCTTATCAGTTTTCAATGCCTTTATCATTTTCATTGATTTTTATTTATTAGTTTTAGTTATTTTAATATTTTAAGTTAAAATAAAAGAAGTTTTTCTATTTTTAAGATTTTATTTTATTTTAGTTAGGAGTATTTTGCTAGTATTATATGCTATTATATTTTTCATTATATTTTCTTTTTTTGCAAGTGTTATTATAATGTTATTGTTTATTTTGAATTAGATTTTATTTTTGTATTTCCTGTTTTAATAATATTAAAATAGTTTTTTTTTTGTCATTCTTATGTTTTTTGAATGTCTTCATAGTTTGTATTTGTTAGGTTTTACTTATTTTAAGACTAAGTTAAAATAAGTTTCTCAATTTTTTTTTCTTTTTTTTTAGATTTTGTTTAATTTTAGGAGTATTTTACTAGTATTATATGCTAATATGGGTATGTAAATATAGTATAGTAATATAGTATTTAATATAGTAATAAAGTATTTAAATGTTTTCATGGTTGAGTGTTATTTTAGTATTATTAATATACTGTTATAATTTTTGGTAATATTTTCAGTTTTACTGTTTTAGTAATTAGTTTTTGTCATTCTTACCTGTTATAGTTTTTATAGATTTTATTTGTTAGTTTTAGTTATTCTAATGCTTCAAGTTAAAATAAGTTTTTCTATTATCTTTTTAGATTTTGTTTTATTTTAGTTAGGAGTGTTGTGCTAAAATTATATGCAAAATATGGGTTTTATATTTATTTATATTTATTTAATATTTATATTTTTTCATAGTTGAGAGTGGTATTTTAGTATTATTAATATTGTATAATTCCTGTCAATTTTTATTAGATTTTATTTTCACATTTTCTGTTTTTACTGCTTTAGTAATTTTATTGTTTTTTGTCATTCTTAGCAGTTTTTGAATGTCTTCATGATTTTTATTTGTTAGTTTTAGTTATTATAATACTTCAAGTTAAAATAAAATAAGTTTTTCTATTTTCTTTTATATGTTGCTTTAATTTAGATAGAATTATTATGCTAGTATTATCTACTAAATATGGGCTTTATATTTAAATGTTTTCATTGTTGAGAGTGTTATTTTAGTATTATCAGCATACAATTATTATTTTGTTGATATTTTGAATTATATTTTATATCTTCTGTTTTTTACTGTTTTAATAATGTTTTTTAATGTCTTTATAGTTATTAATGATTTTTTGTTAGTTTTAGTTATTTTAATACTTCATGTTAAAACCGTTTTTCTCTTCTTTTTAGAATATTTTAGTTAGGAGTATTATGCTAGTATTATGTGCTAATATGGGTTTTGTATTCAAATGTTTTCATGGTGAGAGTGTTATTATAGTATTATTAATATACTGTTAGAATTCTTAACATTTTTAATTTAAATTTTACTTGTATATTTTATATTTTATTAATATTATTGTCTTTTGTCAGTCATCAGTTTTATGAAAGTTTTTATTTGTTAGTATTAATTATTTTAATACTTCAGGTTGAAATAAAATACGCTTTCTATTTTCTTTTTTATTTTGTTTTAGTTAAGTTAGGAGTTATATGTTTATATTTTATGCTAAACATGGGGTGTGTGTTTATAAATATTTATTTTTTAATATTTTCATGGCTGAGAGTGTTATGGTATTAATATGCTTTGATTTTTTTTCGTTAATATTTTGAATTTAGTTTTTATTGATTTTTATATATTAGTTTTAGTTATTTTAATACTTCAAGTTAAAACAAAATAAGTTTTTCTATTTTCTTTTTCTGTTTTGTTTTAATTTAGCTGATGTTTTTTTTTTTTCAGTAATAAAAATCTTTTATTTTATGGTTTAGTTTTAATTAACGATGATAATCCTGGGTGAATGATCCTGTTTAAATAAACACTTCCTCTTTGTTTACTGCTAAACAATACAAAATAAAACCAGCTACTCTTATTACCAAAGTAAATATGCTAAATTTTGACATGCAGTTTTTAAGAATAATGCAGTGGCTAAAAGCTAAGTGGAAAAATGTTAAATTGGCTTTTGCCTTGTGAATCAGCAGTCGGACGATCATTACTTTTGTTGTCTGAAATTGTTCTTCTAAATACTTATTTTGGCGTTATCTTTGTGTGTTGGGTGGGTATTTTTTGAAGTTAATGCTGAAAGCTATTTATTACTGTCCTCTTGGGTTCCACTTAGGTGACGTATCATTTACTTGATATATGGTTTGGGATCTTGGGAATATAATGAACTCTAATAGATATCAGTGCCAGCTTTATAGAGGCAGATTTGGAGCATTAAAGAAGAGCTTGACAAATGTGCAACAGAAATTCACTGTGGATTACGTTTGCGTGCGTTCTGATTCTGTTCCATGTTACACCCCACAGGAAAACGCTTGCGCACGCTGCATGCTGAAGGCCTGTATCTGCTGTCTGTGGTGTCTGGAGAAGTGCCTCAATTATCTGAATCAGGTAGGTTAGTCGATGGACAAGTCATACTGTGCAAACTGCAGCTCATTTGGATTTTCTTTTTGTGTGATGTATTAATTCTTGCAATCTGTTTGTAGAATGCATATGCGGCGACGGCCATAAACAGCACCAGTTTCTGCACCTCGGCCCGCGATGCCTTCATGATCCTGGTGGAAAATGCTCTTAGGGTGGCGACCATCAACACCGTTGGAGATTTTGTTCTCTTCCTGGGCAAGGTGAAGGAGAGATGGGTTTTGATAGTGGTTGTCCAGCATTTAAAGAGAGAAACTGTTTTTAATAGTACAGGTTTTGTTTTTCATGTTGACATGCATTACTGTTCAATTTTGGGGTCAGTAAGATTTTATTTGTATGTTTTTACCTCAGGAAGGCTGCATTTATTGAATTAAAATACAGTAATACTGTGAAATGTTATTACGGTTTTTAAAAACTAATTTATTCCTGTGATGCAAAGCTGAATTTTCAGTATCACTAGTCCATTCTTCAGTGTCACATTAGCTACCAGAAATGCTTAAGAAACATTTCTTATTATTATCAATGTTAAAAACAGTTGTGCCACTTAATATTTTTGTGGAAATCACTATACATTTTTTTAAATCGTTTTTTTTAATATTATATTATATTATATATTTTTTAAAATGTTTTTAATATCTCTTAATGTCTTTAAAATATAATTACTGTCACTTTTGGTCAATTTAATGTATCATTTCTGAATAAAAGTGTTAATTAATTTATTTTTTAAAAATCACACGTTCCCCAAATCTTAAAATGGTAGTGTATGTATCTTTTTTTAGGAATGCACTGAAATTTTTTTTTAAAAATCTGGTCCGAAACTGAAAATTCTCGATGCACTTGGCTGAAAACAAACCAAAACTGAAAATGCATTGTAATAATTATTTATGATTTTATTAAATGTAATTAATTATATAAGACTTTTTAATTTAATTCACAATTTTTAATTCAATTAAAAAAAACACAAGCCAATAATATAACCACATTTTTATTGAAAATTACACAATAAAATCAAAATTTTCATTTAATTTTAAAAAGAAAATTAAATATCACTTAAAATTATTACCATTAAATATCAATATATTATTTTTATTCAATTCTATGCAACACAATCAGATATAATGCGATATATATATATATATATATATATATATATAATTATTATTTATTATTTATATTATTATTATTATATTATTATTATTATTTATTTTTATTTTTTTGGCGCAGTGCTCATATTTTTATCCATTTTCTCTTTCAGACGAAAACCAAAAAAACAATTTGTGGTGGCCGAAATTTCATTTTATCCCCAGACTTTTATATTATTTTCCTATATTTTTATTTTTAATTATTAACTCCCAATAGCCAATAGTTTGTCACCGTCCAGCAAAGCCATTATTTATCACTTACTATTAATTACAAGATTGTAATTATTTGTAAACTCCTCTTTTTTTTATTCAGTTGACTCATATGATAAGATTTTTCATAAAGCAAGGCCAGATTTAGTGTTAGATTTTCTTGTTTTGTTACATTGTAGCCTGTTTCTCACTATGAAAATAGCAGATGATGTTGACAAAAATACAAAAAACATTATTTATTATACATTCTTGCATATATCCATGTGTACAAAATTAATTAAAAAATAATTCTGCTCCATTTTAAATCATTACATATCTAATTTGTTACTTACTACATTTTGAAATTGTCATTTTTTTGTTTAGACCAGTATGATTATTCATGGTAGTTGAAACCTATGTTAGCTATTACCTATGTTAACATAATTTGAATGGTTAAGCTAGTTCACCATCTTACTGATGAAATTGGATTACCAAAGAAGCCTTGATGCTTTAACTAGTTAAAAAGCCTAAAAGACACATCAGCATCTCATGCTGGAGACCAGCTATGCTTGACTTTCCTGCATGCTTTTTTTATATATACTTGTTATACCCAGCAATTGAGCATTTGCTTATTTCTCCCCACACAGGTCCTGATCGTGACGTGCACAGCGTTCGCCGGGGTGTTAGCGCTGAACTATCAGAGAGATTACACCGAGTGGGTCCTGCCGCTCATCATCGTGTGTCTGTTCGCGTTCCTGGTGGCACACTGCTTCCTGTCCATCTTCGAGATCGTGGTGGACGTGCTCTTCCTCTGCTTTGCCATCGACACCAAATACAACAACGGCACACCTGGGAGGGAGTTCTACATGGACAAGGCCCTGATGGTGAGTCACCGCTGAAGAAAAGTTGCACACTGTCTGTGCAATTCTCTCCTTCTGTCTGCTGTTGGATCAGAACACCATAAATAGTCTCACTGTTGCGAGCGCACTTGCCATCTGAGTCACGTTCCTGTTTTGTGTTGTAGCTTCGTTCGTTCTTTTGAATGCAGGCTCTCTGCTGGCCTGGATACATTAATATTTTAAGATTCAGATGGTGTCCCAGATATTCTCTTTGGACAACTTTCAACTTTTGTTTTGAAAAGCTCCTTGATTTTTCAAGGGGGAAAAAAACCCCCTCACACAAGGCTAGTTTCTTGTGCACTTTTATAAAGCTGCTTTCTACTTTTTTCACATAGTCAGCCAAAACGCGTAGCCAACGGCTTTGAGAAATCAAAAGAGAAGGCTTGAGCCTTGAGGTGCTGCAAAGAACCCTCAGAAATGCAAAGTCATTCGCAGTAAAGGTTGTAGCACAGCAACAGACTTTGGAACATGTCAACTGCTTTCTTTCTCAGAGATGCTTCGGGTAAAAATATCTGTTCGGTCTGCAGCTACTGGCACCATTTCAGCACATTTTCCAGCTGCACGCTGAGAAACTATACCCTAGTTTGCTTGAAAATGGTGAATTGTTATGGAAGCAATCTTCCATTAGTTGTGGAAGTGATCTGCTATTGGTGACATCATTTATTTTACAAAATCAACATCCCATACGGAAAAAGTGAAAATGATGATTCGGTTAACAGAGAAAACTACACTGTAAAAAATATTTTTCAAAGTAAACAAAACAAAGATATTGGTGTAGAAGGAAATAAAACTTCAAAAATTTGACAATTTTACATTTCTTGCTAGTTTTGATTTCTTTTGATCAATTGTAGAATTTACTAGCATGTGAAAATATTTTTTACACCAGTTTTTTTTAAGATAAATGCTTTTAAACAATTACTTTACCCAAAAATGGCATTTCTTGCAAGGTGTCTTCAGCAGACAGACATTTAACCCCAAATTTTAAATTTAAAAGAAGCCTTAAATACAATTGTAGGACCATTACATGTCTGTTTTTTGCATTTTAATAATATTTTCATAATAATGATAATAATAATTAGCACATATTTGCCAAAAATTATAATTGGATAATGCATCCAGATGTTTTACATATAATTCCAATTATTCTCAACAGATATTACTTTAATTTACACATACATGTATGTGAATTTATACACATTGGTGGCATTTGTTTTTCTGTCCTTACTTTATAGTGATTTAAAAAAAAAAAACAATTTTTTCAAGGTTTTTTTTTTATACAGAATTCTCTTATGCTCATCAAGGTTCAATTTATTTGATAAAAAATACAGAAAAAACTGTAATATTGTGAAATATTATTACAGTTTAAAATAATGGTTTTCTATTTTAATATATTTTAAAATATGATTTATTCCTGTGATGCAAAGCTGAATTTTCATCAGTGATTACTCCAGTTATCAGTATCACATGATCCTTCAGAAATTTATTGTCAGTGTCGAAATCAACAGTATTATCACATATATATATATATATATATATATATATATATATATATATATATATATATATAGGGAACCTGTGATTCTTTTTTTCTGGATTCTTTGATGAATAAAATTAAAAAGAACTGCATTTATTCAAAATAGAAATCTTTTCTAACAATGTAAGTCTTTGCTATCACTTTTTTATCAGTTTAACAATTTTAAATAAATAAATATAAAGTTACGTACCACAAACCTTTTAATGGTAGATTATGTTGTTACAAAATATTTCTATTTTAAATAAATGCTGTTCATTGTAAACGTTCATTTATTAATAAAATCCTGAAAAAAGTATCACAGGTTCCAACAAAATATTAAACAGCACAACTGTTTCAACATTGATAATAAATTGGCATATTACAATGGTTTCTGAAGGATCATGTGAGTAATTATGCTAAAAATTCAGCTTTTATCACAGGCATAAATTACATTTTAAAATATATCTGCATATTCATTTACATTGAAATAATATTTCACAATATTACTGTTTTTTTCAGGATTTTTGATAAAATAAATGCAGCCTTGATGAGCATAAAAAACTTTTTTGGGAAAAAAAACTGATTACTGATCCCGAACTTTTGAACACCAGTGCATATATATATTATCATTTAAAGGTCTTAATGCTTCTTGCATAATCTAATAATCTTTTATTACTTTTTTATTTTGGGCTGAAATATGACTTGAACGTTCACCCAAACATACAGTGGCAGAGATAGTGGATTTCAGACTGAGAAATCAAACCTAGTGTGACAACCACCTCTAGCAAGCAGCTGGACTCTAGTTTGATTTATTACTTTCCTCTCCTGCAGGAGTTTGTGGAGAACAGCAGGAGGTCAATGGCGATGGAGGAGCGGGGGCGCAGCAAGCGCGCCCGTCCCAAGGAAGAGGTAGAGTTGACGGAGGTTAAGGCCATGGTGAGTGGTGACGTGGGCGTGGCAGGGGCGGAGTGGCAGGCCTTGCAGGAGTTCCACCTGTACTACCTGCTGCTGTGTGTGCTGCTGGACTGGGCCCTGTCGGAGCACACACTGGTGCTCTGCTTCACACAAGACTTGATCATCTTCCTGTCTGTCTGCCTGCCCACCTCCACCCTCTTCTTCCTGGTCACATTGCTCCAGAACACGCCGGTGGCTGCTGCTGCATGCTGACTAACGCTTGCTCGCCTCCTTCATCCATCTGTCTTTTCATCTAACCTTTCTATGCATCGCACTAACAGAGCATGAACATCTATTTTTCTATCTGTGGATTGTTATTGTTTTCATCTTTTTTTTTTATTCCATTCTTGCCTCTTCTTTTTTTTAACTGACTGTCTTGAACTCATATGGCAGCTATAAACTGTACTTGTATATTCGTTGCCTTAAAATCACCATGTTGCTATTTGGAAGAAGGATCACTGAAACTGCAAAGCTGGAAAAACAAGAGGAGTAGAGGAAGGGAAGGACATTATCTTGATTATCTTATTATCTTGATGGTCACATTTCCCACAATTCGTAATTAGCAATTTTAGCTGATAACCACGTAACTCCTGACTTTCTGGATAGACCATGGCAAATTGTGCAGTTTTACTATCAAAATTATTACTGGGTCACTAAGAACACAGTTTGTTTAGTAACGTAAGTTTAGGACTGGCTGTATATGGGTTGTTGACATGAAATGTAAAGGGTGTTTGACTTTCTGTGCACATTTGCTTTGTAAACACCGGTTGGTACTTCCTCCTATGTTACGCGTGACCTTTCCAACATGACTACGTAATGCGTGAAGTCTGCCTAGTGCAAGACTAGCATTAAAAAGAGGTTTTAAACTATATAAAGTTTTATTTATTTATTTAGAAAATGACTAGGGATGCATGATATTGGATTTTTGCTGATATTTTTCAACTCATTTTGGCCAGTACCCGATACGGATATATTTATTTTTGTTTGGAAACAACAAGAAGTCTCTCCTGTGCAGAAATTATAAGCAAATTATTTTTAATTTTGGTTAGTTTTTAACAAGAAGTTATTTGTTAGAATTAAATATTTATTTTAAGTTCTTTTATAATGACAGCACACTGAAGCTTTGAAAATAACTATAAATTTTCAAAACAAACAGTTGTGAAAATTCAGAAAATATTTTAGAGCTCATAAGTGCATAAAAAATCTAACATATTACACATAAATGAATAAATCAGTATATATACAATTATGTGATAAATTATGTTTGTGATTTTTTTTTTTTTTTTTTTTTTTTTTTTTTTTTTTTTAGTTCATGGAAGCTATAGCTTCCGACCTTAAAATGAAAACAACACACTCATGATTTCATCAACATCAATTACTGCTTTATTTAATCAGAAACAGTCTAAATATTAATTGTGTATTTTACTTTCATTTTATTAGAAGTAGGCCAACAGCGCCCCCTATGGAATTAAAACATCTCAGCGAAGGGCATTAGGATACCCAGGGGAGGCTGCTGCCACTGCATTCATTCAGGGCCATCAGCAAGGCTTTATGGAGGGCGTGTCTGAAGCTTCGCACTAGTATATTTGCATTAGGCGATCTGATTGGCTGACGCCTGCGTTGGCAATTGAAAAGTTAAAAAAATTTTAACTTCTGTTGTGAGCAACGACGTGATGCAACGGACCCAAAATTCAGTTCGGCAACGCTTGACGTCACTCTATTCAAAGTAAACGCCCGTGTGAATGGGGCATTACTGTTTACTTTATCACACACCGAACGTGTCATTCTGTACCTGCATTCTCAGATTTAATGCAGTGATCCAAAACAGTGAATTTATTCATCATTCAGGGAAAACTCTGCTTCAAGAATGAACCACAGTGCTGAAATGATCTAATAGCTAGCACACCCTGAGCACGTGTTACTCCTTTTATTGGCAAGAAAATTCAGCATAATTTTTTGCATGGAGCCGATGCCGATATTTACATTTAAAGCCATTATCAGACGTTTCTGATATCTGTCTGATAATATTGAGCATCCCTAAAAATGACCAATCATTTTGCTAGATAAGACCCTTAGTCCTTGGCTGGGATCGTGCAGAGACCTTTGAAGCTGCACTGAAACTGGATTTTGGACCTTCAACCCATTGATCCCCATCGAAGTCCACTATCTGGAGAAAAACCCTAGAATGTTTTTCTCAAAAACCTTAATTTATTTTCGACTGAAGAAAGAAAGACATGAACATCTTGGATGACATTTAGATGGTACATTGGGAAATGTAGGTGAACAATAAATGATGTTGAGTGAGCTGTAGGGGGCTCAAACATTGCAGAAATACACAGAACTATATGCAGTTGCTTTAGAAACTCATGGTCATTTTTACATTTGTCAACTACCCATATACTTTCCATGTTCTTAACATTTTGTTACTATAGTGTTGATGTGTTTTAAGGTTGAGAATGTTTTCAAGACAGCCTTTACTATCCATCATAACAGCCTCTCCAAATGCATGGCTTCTCACAACTGCTTTTTGCAATGGCATTTTATGACTTTTAACCCATATTTTGGCATTCTGCTGCTTGAACTTGATTGAGGTGGACTAACTCCTCCAGATCCTAAACAGTTGATTGGTTATTGGTTTGTTTGGGAGTAAAAAGACTAATAACATGTTTCTTTCCTGTAGGCTCCCGGGACAAGCTCTGCTTGACCAAAATCAGCCCATGGGACTTTTTAAAGACATTCCAAAATGTTTATTTTTACCAATGTGTAACATGTTTACTATGGTTTCACTCCAGGGAATACAATATTTTAATAAGAAACTGTAAAAAAATGAAATAACAATGTAATGAAGCACTTTATATTGGAGCGCTGCATATTTTAAAAAGCCTGATGCATTTTTCGTAGTGATGTCCTTTTTATAAGACTAAAAAAAAACCCAGTTGCCATCTAGTGAAACACAGTATTAATAATGTCTAGAATCACTGTTTTTATTATGTCAATTTTTCATAACAAACCTTTTTTTAATTGGTTTTCTTTGCGTTTATGAGAAACCCACATACTGCAGTGCAGCACTTGTTCTTTTTATTTCATTCAATTTAAATAATGAAGCATCTATGCTTTTTATTTCTTAATTTTCAAAAAAAGAAGAAAAAAATGCTCGGTTGTGTTATTTTACTAAAATAACGTTACCATGCCTGAAAATGAGGGCCTTGTCCTTGCATTTCACTTGTGTGTAAAAAAAAAAATGTTGGTTGGTTGGTTTCCCTCCAATGGTGGTAATTTTAGTTTGTTTCTGAGTTGCGATAAAACTGTAAAAGTCCAAATTTCCTGCTGTGACTGTTAGTGCTGAAAGAAATTGGGTCTGGTTACCTTAAACTGGGAGGAAGACATTAATGGTTTCTTACTACAATCCACAGTTGCTGTAACTATAAGTGACATTAAAACTAAAAGCACATACAAACAACAAATAAAACAAACAATAACTGTTCAGTTACACTACAAGAAGTTTGGAATCATTATATTTTTACGTTTTTTTGGAAGAAGTCTCTTATGCTCACCAGGACTGCATTTATTTTATCAAAAATATAGTAAAAACAGTAATGTGAAATTTAGAGAGGACATCAGATGCCCATTTTCCAAAAGTTGGTATGATTCTTTGGGGTCTTCGTGAAATGTCCAGAACATACTTTGGTTAAAATTCTTCAATGGTCATGTAAAACGCCCTTTTTTACCTTGTCAAAAACAGCTCTGTTTAAAGCGACTCATTTTAGTCTCTTTAAATGATAATGAGCTACTCTTCTGTTTTTTTTGGTGTGTGTGTGTGTGTGTATTCGGTGGCACGTTACCGTCAAAAACAAAACAAATCCACTGATGTCGGTTATGTTCACTTTTACATCTAACTGCAAAACACCTGCATTGCTTATGGTTGTGGGCGGGGCCTGAGCAATATGACATCATACTGCTCAGAAAATTAAAACGGCTTGATAACTGAGACTGTTTAGGTTTTTGGGGAATACAAAAAGGAGTGAATGGATTTTTGTCATTGTAGGGTGGTTGTGTCCACTCACTGCTAAGACACATTTATAGGCAAACACCAAGTAAAAAGTGAATTTTGCATCCGATGTCCCCTTTAATTGAATTTTCAGCATCTTTACTCCAGTCTTCAGTGTCAGATGATCCAGAAATCATTCTACAATGCTGATTTGACGCTCAAGAAACATTTATTTTAATCAGTGTTGAAAACAGCTGTGCTGCTTAATTTGTCTATGGAAACCATGATACATTTTTCTTCAAGCTTCTTGATCGATGACTATTAAGTTCAAAAGAGCAGCATTTATTAATTTATCTTTTTTCTTAACTTTTGTATGGTAGTGTATCATGATTTCCACAAAAATATGAAGCAGCAAGAACTGTTCTCGACATTATTAATAATAAGAAACCAAATGAGCACCAAATCAGTATATTAAAATGATTTTTGAAGGATAGTGTGACACTAAAGACTGAAGTAATGATGCTGAAAATTCAGACTTGCGTCACAAGAATAAATTACATTTTAAAATATATTAAAACTGTTTCTATTTTACAATATTGCTGTTTTTACTGTATCAAATAAATGCAGCCTTGGAAAACTGTAATAATTCCAAACGTTCGATGTGTACCTAGAAATGGTTTGTTAGCTGCAAAGCTAGTTCAAAACAATTCATCCTTCAAAGAATCTCAAGGCTACTCCTGTTCTTAAATCAGCAGCGGGGCAATTCTGGTGCTGCGACGTGGCTTGGAAATTGTTTTGATTGTTAAAAGTAACATGACTTTGCCTCACTTGACAGAAGTTGAGTGCATGAGCATCCAAAATGTGCATCCACAGCATAAAGCACCCATCTTTCCTTGGGTGCGGTTCTTCATTCAACATGTAGAGGGCGAACAATGGCGAAATGTTGCCTTTTTTGTTTGGAAGATATGTATGTTGTCTTTACAGCACGACATTTACCATTTCAGTTGTTATCTTTTGCAACCAATGGAGAGTTTGGTCTTTCCGCATCAAACTTAAGTCTTCCGACTCATGCAAAGTATTTTGAAGCAAAACGTTTTATTTTCTGCTAGACAGTGCTGTGGGTGAGTAGAGTCACATGAAACTTGCATTTGCCTTAACCAACTGAGTGAATGTCGCCCCCTGCTGGATTACATAGACTAGTTGAGTACAGCACATGAAACAGCTCATAAGCCTTAAACAGATCTAAACATTCACTAATTCAACCAACCCATCGAATGCCAGAACGTGTTAAACGCGGCTGAGGAGAATATATATAATTTATTCACGCACAGAGGAATCTGCAGGCTTACGTTTTTGTTTTCTAACAAATGTCAGATTTAGCAAAAATGTTTGTTGTGTGTGCAGTTTTTGTATGGATGTTTTAAACGTCATGTTACATATTGATAAATATTGACTGAGGAATAGTTTTTTCACCATTTTTATTCAAGTTTTCGTGTCTTGCATTGGAGGGAAATGTGAGTTGTCTTCAAATGAGGTAATCTTTTTTAGGAGGGTTCAGAAATGAACAGTGTAACTTTGAGATATTAAAAGCATGAATTAAGAAAAAAAAATCTAAGAGATTTAACATTTGCCACACGAAACTTATGCTGAAAGCATGTTAAATATTGCACTAAGATGGCATACATTAAACACAGAGATGAATTAATGATAGCTGTAAAACATTTATAGTTCAAATCGTCTTATAGCGCATTCAATATAGAGATGTTTCATAAATGTTTCATGAAAATCTTCTCTGTCAACAAAATTGTCTTTTAAATGCTTGACGTTGCAGTTTCTGGTTACGCAACCCAGTTTTATCAGGTAACATGAACTTGATGACTGAACAAGTAGGTTGTGTTTCAAGACAAATGGTGGAACTTGCCTTTTAGGGTGAATCTCACAAAAACACATCACCCCAAAATAAAAACAAAGAGAAAAATGCATAAAGAACATTAGAACCAAGGTTATTTGTAATTGTGACATTATTTTTATGAGGATTTTAAAAGGAAATGTGCTCAATTTTAATTACTGTAATGCATTTTTTTGCCTATTATTAGTAATTCATTTTTGTGTCATTTAACAATATTTAACAGCATAAAAGTAAAATACAAAGTACTGTGTTACACAGTACAATACAGTAATTATTTTTATTTTTTTACAATAATGTCAACAATGCAAAAAATCTAAAAATGTTTTGTTTATGCAGGAAAAAAAAACAGGTTTTGTGAGATACATCTTTTGTTGAACTAAGATCAGTTTTTTGGACTCAAAGTGATTGAACTTAGGGATTTGGACTGAAAAACTGACCTTACAATGGGCATTTACTGCCTGAGAACGTTTTTCCTCTTTTTTTTCTTTAACGGACTCCAGTGTCCTAATCACTGGAATGGGATTTTTTTTCGGCCGCAGACATCGGCTTTGGCTCACAACTCCACTTTATATTGCCAAATGTGCACAAAGGAAATGTAAGAAGTGCACGAACTCTCTCGTATGCTATCTGGTTGAAAACCAGTTGGCTTTTGTTTTTTGTTCACAGCCTTTTTCTTCTTTCTCTAAATCACTGAAAGCATCTCAGTAACAGCCGTGACATCTCTAGTCCTGTCAGTGTGTATTAGAAAGAGACAGACGAGCTGTGCTTAGAGGCAAGCTAGTAAACCCATAACCACTGTACACACACACACACACACACACACACACACAAACACACACACGACCTGCATGCTCCTGACCTGGGACTTTTCTAACTCTTTAAAACAATGAGCCATTTTTGTAGGAACGTGAACTGTTTGGCATTAGAATACATGTGACTTAACACTGATAGAACAATAGCTTTATTATGCGACAAGCCACTGTTTTTATTTTTGTTTTCGAGATGAGATTGTGAGTCTGTTTCTCCTCTTCATTTTGGGAAACTGTGCTTCTGTTCGTGTCACACGGGGGAATAGGCCGATTCTGTTATCGGATACAGTCGTGGATAGGCAATACATCAGTTTACTCCTCTGGTGTGATATTAGCTATTAGCTCTTACCTGCAGTAAAGTTGTTTGTAACATTGAACTAAGTTTTTGTTGATTTGTTTGATTTTTATATTTATGATTTCATATGTATCCTGTTTTTTAAAGTAATAAAATGGGGAAAAAAAGGACAATGTTTCTTCACATGTGTCACCTAGACTTCACCCTGGAGTTTTTGCCAATATGAAGACAAACTGAAGTGAAAAAAGTTTATTATGTGCATGTTTTCAGCATATCATATTAGTCTGTCATATATATATATATATATATATATATATATATATATATATATATATAGTAAATATTAGCTCAAAATTAAAGCAGAAATATAGCAAGACAGCAATATTGTGAAATAATATTACAATACAAAATACCTGTTTTCTGTTTTAATATATTTTTAAATATAATTTATTGCTGTGATGGTAAAACTGAATCTTTAGCAGTCATTACTCCACTCCTATGATCCTTCAGAAGAAATTGTTGAATATTTTTGTTTTCTTTGTGTACAAAAAGTACCTTCATAAATTTAAGGTTGAACCACTTGTGTGACATTGACTATTTTGACGCTGTTCTTATTAACTTTCTGGGCCTTTAACATGTCAGGTGCATTGCTATTCAGGGTTAGAAAGCTCTCAGATTTAATCAAAAATATCTTAATTTGTGTTCCAAAGATGAACAAAGGTCTTGCAGGTTTGGAACGACATGGTGGTGAGTAATTAATGACAGAAATAATGATATTTGTGTTCAAACTAATCCTCATTCGACCCATTATGTTGCTTTGGAAGACTTGAAATATACAGTTGATGTCAAAAGTTTACATACACCTTGCAGATTGTGCAAAATGTTAATTATTTTACCAAAATAAGAGGGATCATACAAAATGCATGTTATTTTTTTATTTAGTCCTGACCTGAATAAGACATTTCACATAATAGACATTTACATATAGTCCACAAGAGAAAATAATAGCTGAATTGACCTTAAAAATGACCTTGTTAGAAAGTTTAAATACGCTTGATTCTTAATACTGTGTTACCTGAATGATCAACAGCTGTTTTTGTTTGTTTGTTTGTTTGTTTGTTTAGTGATAGTTGTTCATCAGTCTCTTTTTTTTTGTCCTGAACAGTTAAACTGTCCGCTGTTCTTCAGAAAAGTCCTTCAGGTCCCATAAATTCTTTGAACCCTTTTTAACAATGACTATGATTTTAAGATCCATCTTTTCACACTGAGCACAACTGAGGGACTCATATGCAACTATTACAGAAGGTTTAAACGCTCACTGATGCTCCAGAATGAAAAATGATGCATTAATATCCAGGGGGTGAAAGCTTTTTGAATTTGAAGATCAGGGTAAATTATTTTGTCTTCTGGGAAACATGTAAGTGTCCTTTGTAGCTTCTGAAGGGCAGTACTAAATGAAAAAATGTGATATTTCACAAAATCAGAAAAATGTACACATCTTGATTCTGTTCAAAAGTTTTCACCCCCAGCTCTTAATTCATTGTTTTTCCTTCTGAAGCATCGGTGAGCATTTGAACCTTCTGTAATAGTCCCTCAGTTGTCCTCAGTGTGAAAAGATGGATCTCAAAATCATACAGTCATTGTTGGAAAGAGTTCAAATACACAAAAATGCTGAAAAACCAAAGAATTGTGGGACCTGAAGGATTTTTCTGAAGAACAGTGGACAGTTTAAATGTTCAAGACAAAAAAGAGACTCATGAACAACTATCACTAAACAAAAATACAAAAAAAACAGCTGTTGATAATTCAGGTAACAACACAGTATTAAGAATCAAAAGTATGTAAACTTAAATGGGGTCGTTTTTACTTTTTACAAATTCAGGTATTTTCTCTTGTGGACTACGTCATTTATGTGAAATATCTTATTCAGGTCAGAACTAAATAAAAAATAACCGATTCTGCAAGGTGTATGTAAACTTTTGACCTCAACTGTAGTTACACAGATTATTTTATTGTGCTTTGTTGTCATTTTTGGATCCATCGATCCAGAATTCACTCTGCATTCACTCCCTTTAAATGGAAAAATTACTGATACTTGTGTTTGGAACAACATGAGGGTGAATAAATAGAGTTCTTTGTTTTTAGCGTTGCTCATTAAGCATCAAGAGCTTATGTTTGATGTCTTATACCTCCTCTTCATCTTCACTAGCCAGGGTGTCCAGTTCTTTGTCTTTGCACTGGACGTGTTCAGCTTTGTATGCTTTCCGTAAGTTCTCCAGCTCTTTAATCTCAGCGTGGAGGCGTTCCAGATGCGCGGCGCGTCGGTTCTGTAGCAGCTTCATGGGCAGTGGGTTCATATCGTTGAAGGCGATGCTTGTCAGCTTCCTGGGGACGAGAAAGACGAGGTGTATTGAGATTAAAACTGCAGTGATGTATTGGCTGCTATGTTTATTTCCTGTAAAAACCTGTGGTTTGAAAAGACTCTCCCCAAGCCAGCTTTTCTTCTTTGTGTTTTTGAAACGATGCCATGCTCTGGAAGCAGAAGTGAGCAGGTGCGCGTACACACGGTATCAGGGGCATACATTTTAAAATAGCCACACCACAGAGGCATCTGACCCATATTCTGTTTCTAACAGATGCAGGCTGCTTTGTTTTTACTATGGCCCAATGAATTATATATGGTGATGTCTGACTGTGGCAAAAATAGCTACACTGTCACTGTCTACAATACCAAGAACTCCAGAGAGAAACAGAGATCTGTTTAAGTAGTAGCACTTTTATGGAGTAATATAGATTAGATTTATATTGTATTTCTTATATTATATAGAAGTCATTACATACTTTAAAAATAAAAATATACTTTATATAGTATATATGTATAAAAAATATACATTTTTATATTTTTGTTATTATTATTATTTTTTATTACTAATATATGACCCTGGACCACAAAACCAGTCATAAGTAGGACAGGTTTATTTCTAGCAATAGCCAACAATACATTGTATGGGTCAAAATGATCGATTTTTCTTTTGATACCAAAAATCATTAGGATATTAAGTAAAGATGATGTTCTATGCAGATATTTTGTAAATTTCCTAGTGGAAATATATCAAAACTTGACCCTTATGGCCCTTTTTGTGGTCCAGGGTCAAATATATACTATTTAAATCAATTGCAAAACACTACATGTAAATAAATTATTTGCATATAATTATAATTATAATGTTTCTTTAATATCTATCTTATTTACACATACATAGAGAGAGTGTTTTTATTTATTTTTACTTTTTAATCTTTTTCACACATACACACACACACACATATATATATATATATATATATATATATATATATATATATATATACTCCCTAATTAA